>NC_058506.1:23074817-23219817 GCF_020382885.2 Scatophagus argus | reverse complement strand
GGAAAAGGCTGGAAGTGTTTGCTGAGACCCAAACTCACCCAGGTCGCTGAGCAACGGCAGCAGGTCTGTGGAGTAGCTGAGCCTCAGCACAGGCAGAGTGAGGGACACCTTGGCAGGGAGGAGAGTCATGGAGAGGTCCTGAACAAACTCCGCAGTAAGACTCTCCTCCAGCAGTGTCATGTTGGAAGTCACGTCATCAGGCAGGAAGATGAACATGCTGACATCATCCTGCATCTGGATCTGAGCGATCTGAACACGACCACATCAAATTCATGTTTCAAGCATTACAGGCTGATTACAGTTTTTTTATGGTTGTTTACACACTACAATAAAATGATCACACAACCCTACACTCAAGAAGCAAAACACTTATCCAGATTTTCACAATCATAAGCACAAACTCTGCCTAACACTTTTTGCAAAACAACAAAACAAAACAGTAATTTGCAAAATGCTACACACATTTTCAAACTTTAGGCACAGCTAAGCACTGTGATGTGCTCTGGCTTTCAAAATGACCCCACCTATAAACAAATTGGATAAAGCCATCCACCTGCTGTGCAAACACATCTGTGCTTAATTGAAAACACACCAATCAGGTGGGTATAAGCAGTATAAAAAGGCAGCAGGTGAGTTCACCTGCTTTTACTGTAACAAAAATGGAAGGAGCTAGAAGAAGAAGAGGGAGAAATGTAATTGGGCACAGGGCTATTACCAATGTGCCAGGGCAGCGTGGGGGCAGCATCACCCTTTGCGCTGCCATTACCCAGAATGGGATCCTTCACCGTCATGCCAGTCTGGGTCCATACAACACTGATCTAATTCTTGCATTTCTTCACAGATTACTCATTTTATACAGTATTTTTGTGTTAGAGTGGTTGTTGTGTTTAAAGTGTTTAAAGTAGCAAGCATATATTTTTTTCCTGATTTTCCATGTTGACTGTAATGTTGATTGTGTATATGGTAAATAAATATTTTCATCAGTCAGCAGAATTGGTCTTGTGAGATTTTACAAATGCGTTTTGAATTAATTACAGTAGTGTATAACTGATTGAAACTGTGTCAGATTATTTTAAAGACTGTGTGAGTGACATGAAAACAAAATAGCATGTTCATAAATATGTGTATAGTTTTGGCTAAAGTGCTTCATTTTGCAAACAAGCTGGGGTGTTCTGCAAATTGGGTGTGGTGTTTGATTAATTGTGCTTTGAAAAAAGAGCCCTGTTTTCAAAATCGTGTGTGATGATGATGATGACACATGATGGTACATTTTGTAGTCGTTTAAAAGACACATAATGATGGTAATCCTTAGCAAAAAGTAGTATATTCGAAGTTAATTTTATTAAGTATGCTTGAGTATAAGTATAGCAAGTATACTACGGACCATGTACTTGTAGTGTACTAGAAAGTATACTAATTTAATACTTCTTTGAACTAAACATTTTTAAGTTTATAAAAGTATATTTTAAGTACACTTAATAAGGTCATTTTAAGTCTACAAAAGTACACTTTCAAGTATACCACAAGTGCACTCATCTATATGCAACTAGTGTACTACTTATATACTTCTAGTCCTCCATCTATTGAAGTATACTTAAAGTATACCACAAGTACAGTCTTCTATGTACTGCCATTGTATGAGGTTAAAAAAAACTGAAACCGTTAATGCTGTCTTACCTGATATGATTAAAACAAAATGTGTTCTTGCTGAAACAAATGATGCTGTGTACATAACACCATTGCCAAGCCCTTAAGAAAGGGACTAGAACTTGATCAATAAAGTCAAGTCAAATGTTTCTCTGGTTTTGTGTATGTCTTTAAGGTACATAAAGATAATGCAATTGAGCACACATATTATTTACTGTAAACTTTTAAACTCCAGCACTATATGATCTTGAACATGTAAGTCTATAACAGGGGTAACACCTCAAAGTAAATGTGTGTAGTGAAAAACATTTTTATTCCGCTAAATTAAATGTAAGCATGAGTCAATGACTTGACCTTATTCTGTACTTGGATCAAGATATAACAAGTAATAGTACGTTGTGGCAGAAAGAAGTAAAAATATACTATAGTACAAGTATAAGCTTTAGTATTAAAGTATAAGTGTAAGTGCAAGCGTTAATGTACTTAGTCTTAGACTTTTTTTAGTATATAAAAAGTAAACTTCAAGTATACTGCTTGAGTTTTAGTATAAAACAAGTATACTCGTAGTACACTTGAATAAACTACTTTTTGCTAAGGGTAAGCTTTCAGACTAGAAAACACTCACCGTGCAGCTCAAGTCTGTGTCAGCTCCCATCTTCACGGGGTAGTTATCCTGTTGCACCATGGAAATCCGGACAGGTGTTCCACCTTCAACTTGAAAGTTTTCCATTGCTCCGCTCTGGCTGAACCGAGTCACCCATTTCCCTGTTTACATCCAGAAAACATCTGAGATCATACACATCATTAACTGGGTATGACTTGTTCTAACAACCAGGAGACCCTCAAACCACTGCAGCAACTGAAATCCAACTTACCTTTAAAGTAGGCGGCACTTATGGCGTTCACTCCAGGGTTTTTAGGGAAGGATGAGGTCAGAAAGCGCTGGACCTTCCCATCTGTCTGCTGAGACACCCAGTCATTGACTTCTTTTACATCTCTGGCCCCACCCTGCAGCGCCTTGGGGCGAACTCCATACTGCTGCTCCACCAGCGTGAAAAAGTCCTGCTTCAGACGAAGTCCTGACAATAGACGCCTTACAGAGTCAGCTTACAGATACATCACAAATTAAGAACCATAACCAAAAACTAACATGAGGGGTCCATAATAAATCATCTGAATTGAGACTGTTTTCAACATGGACCACAGGACATAAACAAGGGCCTGAATTTGTCATTGGGGATCATGGAAGCATGGGATCCAGAACTCTTTTCATCTTATTTGAATAATTTTGTAAAAATGCTGACGCTTGAAGGAAAAGCACTCAATCACTGAGGATTCAAAATAACAGCCTTTAAGCTTAGTATTGATGAAGTGCTTGTCAGGTTACCTAACAGCAGAAATCCAAACACATTTCTGAGTCCAGAGGGCTGTGTTATGCATAAAATCATACCCGAGTTGAGCTGTTTACAGGTGTGCAGGTCAACAATTGGAACTCTGTAACAACCCAGTGCAGCACTATGAACATCTATGAGAAGACATTCGATCAAGAGTCTGCAGCTTGACTGAGGTCTGATTCATGAGATTAGATGAGAAGCTGACACATTATTGCTCCAGTTTGCATCAAAGTATATGCGTGACCTTTCATCACCTGATGTAGATCAGACCATAAATTCAAAGCTCACATACATGTGTCAGGTGATAGAGCTGTCACATAAACAGAGGAAGTTAGGCTACTGACTGTGTGATTCATTCAGCTTCCTGTCACTTCAACCATGGTTTCTCTCCTTAAGTTTCTTTACTCTCCTGTGTTCTTTCTGACAAGGTTGAAGTTTTCCTCTGCAGTAAACAGATCTTAAAGGGGTTAGGAGAATTTAGAATTTCCTTTATTGGTCCCACAGTGGGGAAATTTGTCATGTTTTCAGTTTCAGTAAGTCTTGAACAGACATGTGGAGCTCATCCTCCTACAAGAACTCACGTCGGGCCAGGTAGATGCGTGCCGCAGTGCTCAGACCTTTTCCAGGCACCCTGACCGAGGCCAGTAGGTCCCTCAGGGTGTTGTGGAGCTGAGGATCCTGCAGGGTGTGGTACCTCAGAGCCCTGAACAGCTGCCTCTGAGAATGTTCAGACCCTCCTGAGGTACAAGGGGTAACACATTCTGGTCAAGTTCAGTCATATTTTTATGTGCACCATCTTTGTTTCCTTCGAATCTTGAGCACTACTGAGGTTCTAAAGCACATGAGAATGAAGATTTAATATTTTCTTTAGCTGACGACTTGGAGTGGAAGCATTTTGCTACCTGTGAGGTCCAGACTGAACTTAGACGACATTAGTAATCTTGTGCAGTGGTGTAATGTGTAGCAATATTGAAAAACAAAGTTAAACATGGTGTCTCCGTGCACTGCTGTATGATGAATACTGAGCAAGTTAAACAATTAAGTTGAGTTAAAATAAGCATTAGAGAAAAAAGACATCATCAAACCAACTGATGATGTGGGTTTTGGGGAGCAGCAACCAAAACTGAAATAAACAGAAACAGTTTGGCTGATGGCCCACACACACACCACAGCAGACCTAAGAACCAGTATGGGTGTAGTTAATCGTGTGTTTGTGTTGTCACCCATGGAGAGCTGTGTCAGCACCACCGACACGCTGACTGGGGCCAGAAAGATGTTTGTGGCAGCTTCACGGTTCGCCAGGGCACGGAACAGGTTGTAGCCAAAGTCCGAGGTAGCGGCACCCATCTTGGTCTGAGGGGTGGTGAAGAGCTCCACATGTTCCTCCTCCCCACCCGTCTCTTCAGCTCCTGTCTCTGTCTGGAATGGATCAAAACATACAAAAGATCTGCTGCCACAACCAAAATCTCAGACTTTGCCAAAGCCATTCATGTATTGTTGTCTGTATATGTGAGAAACTGATTTTTCTAGCTGAGCCTGACCTACCTGAGCCTGACAGAAGCTCAGGATGACTCCAAACACCAGCAAGAAAGCTGCTCGCTTCATCCTGCAGGACAAACACAGAAACCAGAGCTGAGACAGAGGACAGATGGAGCTCAGACAGCGGACAGATGGAGCTGAGACAGAGGACAGAGATTCAAGACCTCGGAGAAACTCATTAACTTCTTTTAATGGTGAAAGAATTTTCATGTTTGGTGAGGTGAAAAAACTAGAATTTGTTTGTGCCCACTGGTTTTCAAAAGAAACAACATTTGGAGTGTGAAACAGCTGATTATGTCCTCATCCAGCAGCCCCAGATCAACTTGGTGGTTCAGGTGGGGTCTGTTAGTGTCTCCTGATGAGTCTCAGTCCAGTCCTCCCTCTCTGTTAACTCAGAGTTTGGTCTCCACCTCCTCAGTGTGTCTGCTGTCTGCTGGTCTGCAACTCCTGTGTGGTGAATTTTTCAGCATTTTCTCTAAACTAAATCTAACACGTGATAGAGACACAGTAAAAAGTGCAAGGAGGAACAAAAGAAGAAAAAAGCAAATGAAGAAGGAAACTAATAAAAAGAATAAGAAATCAGAACCGTTCAGTAATGAGAGGAAAGTCCTCCTTTGTTTTCACAGCAGAACCACATAATTTCAGAGCAGTGCTTCGTATAATTTCAGGGGAGAGATGCTAAATTATCTAAATCTACATCACTATACTATTTCAGCTATTATGCTGCAGCCAAATGTAATCGCTGCTGGATGGTATTTACTTGAGCGAATGAAGCATTGCTTTAATGTACCATGACAGGGAGGTGATGCAAGTGGACATTCAGAGAGCAGGACTGAGAGTCCAGAGTCCAGAGTTCATGTCCAGACTCATGTCTCTGCTTTAGGCAACAAAAGCTTTTTGGTTTAGTCAAAGGTTGTAGTTTGGCTTAAATGCTAATCTGTATGTTGATTAACAACATTTCCTGAAGCCCAGGAAAGACAGAGAAAGAGACCACGATTCAAGACTACTTCAACCGACATCTTCCAGCTGCATTTATAGCAACAGAACCAGGTTTTTCCAGCCAAAATGTTTTCCTAACCCTGACCGAGTGTGTTCATCCCTACATTAACCAGATCAGCAGTACAGCACAACATAAAATGTTTCAAAGACATTCAGTTTCAACATATCTGTGGTCTGCAGAAAACCAACACTTGTTCTGGTGATGGGTCGGGATGTAAGGAGGCCCACAAAGACCACCTGAGTCTGATCGAGACCTTCATCAAGCCCATCAGAAAACCAGTCATTAGGAGAGGGAATTACAATGTTTGTTCTTCAGGAGTCAAATAGAAGTTTCATCTCACTCTCTCTCTCACACATACACACAATGTCTCTTTTGTTCTTCTGCACACATCTGGACCCAGCAGTCATGGTTTTACAAAACAAATCTGAACCTCAGGCCCCACACGTACACACACACAGCGCCTGATGGGAAATCCAGATGTCGTCCAAAAAGCTCTGAGGTTGCAGTTTTTTTCCCAGATTCTGCTCTTTCCTTTAAGTCTGAATGCAATACTGTTTGACTCGGACGTTTTCAGCAGACCATGAAGGCAACACAGCAAACATAAGAGTCACATGTTTAAGTCCTGATCAGAGTGTATCAGATCAACAGATCAACCTTTGTCCCGATCTCAAACACAAATTTTCACATAACTGATCACAAAAAACTAAGTTTTAGGGGTTTGGGAGCTTTTCTTGGGAAGGTTTACCATCATGTCAGCAATATTCAGACTGCAGAGTCTGAGCAGGACATCTGAATGCACCAGTCGTTTCACAAGGATCTTTAAGGATAATTTAAGTCTGAACTGCTGCTACGCTGAGGAGTTTAAAATATGAACAGAACTGATGGGAACCTGCAGGGCCCTGCAGCAGACTGAAGACAGACAGCAAGTCTCCTGCTTGTCTCTGCGACTCATAGGAATGTTTCTCATTGGCTGCTCATCAACTCTCTGATACCACATTTTAAACAGTCCAGACCACCGAATTATTCCATAGAACTACAGAAATGTTTGTGGCAAAAAAGTTCCCCATATAACAAGAGAACAATGTAAAACCAAAAGTTAGAACACATACAAAGACGTAAATATGTATAAAGATGTAAATTATATTTAATGACAGCAGTATCTAATGATTAAGTCATAAGTCATTTTGGTTTCAGAGTGTCAGAGGACTGACCCTGTGTCTGCTCCGCTGAAATCAGAACTGTTACATAAACTGTTGAGTGGATAAGCTCCAGCTGTGACTGTGTTTCTTGGCTCAGCGACAGGAGCTGAGATGGAAAAGCTGAAATGAACTGGAGAAAGTTCATCTTTCTGACACTTTAAAACGTTTTGAAATCATCATGCAGAGAGGGCTTGTTTCGTCAAATACTGGACAGACGCCTGTAAACATTTTCTGGTGCTTCATCTCTATTTGGCAGTACCAAATTAAACCTAAATTTATCTTCACGTCGCAGAGCAAATGATCAAAAAGTCGAAAGCTGCGCGTAAAGGGAAAGAAAGACTCACCTCTGCTCCGCTCCTGGAAAGTCTGCGTCGGTCTGAATATCCGTCTCTGCAGCTGAGACGAGGCTTCGCCTCATTGACGCCTCCTCGATCTGCGCTTATAGCGGCGCGTCCCCGCAGTTGGCGGAGAGGAGCCGGGAGCGCGCAACACGGACAGAAATAAGCTTCAGACATGAAGGGGCGCTGGAGTTTAACCAGCAATACCAGTGCAGTCTGCTCCCATCATCACTGTCCAACCCATTAGAGGTCTTTTATTTTATAGTGTTATACATTGAGAGTTCATTAATCTGGGCAGGAAAGCTCCAAAGCCTGCTGGGAATTCTTTCACCTGAGAAACAAAGGAAACGCATCAAAGACCTGAACCACTGCTATCAACTCAGAGTTGACATCAAAGACACCTGAGATGACCTTATACATGATTGGAAGAACAGCAGAATGGGACCTCCTGTGGACCTCTGAAACCCCCCAAAGTACCTCTAGAACACATCTGAAGGATATCTAGAATCCTATGACCACCTGACCACCGCAATGTTTGAATACCAACCTCAACCTCGACTACCATGCAGTTGGTAAGTTCTGGAAGGATGAAGAGTTGTCAGTCATCAAGTCCAGACCTGTGAATGACTAAAATCATTGTTTCACTAGTTTGATATTATTGGTTCCCTGTTCTGGACTTTTTCTTCCTTTTCTGTGTGAATCTATTTGAAATTTCTTTCAAACAAACCCAAAATTTAAAGTCTCTTTCAACAACACAAATACAGCTTTTTGTTTTATTTTCTTTTGAAATTGTCACTTTGTAGATAAAACATCTGCAAAGGAAAGATTTTTAACATCATAAAGCATAGTTGAAAATATTTGGTTTTATATGAAACAGTCTTGTGTTTCCTCTCAGTGGATTTTCTCTCTGCTGTTTGCTGTCTTCAAATGTATTACAAGAGTATTATGAAGTCACTGAATATTTTTTAGCATTCTCATCACATCAGAAATCAATGTTCTAACTTTCAGCAACAAACACAACTGCTGCATCTCCAAACATGGTGAACTTTTCCTTTGAAAGATCTGAGGCAGGTTCTGACTGGTCTGGTTTGGAGCAGATTCTGTCTCTGTTACTGCTGTTCACTGTCACCTGTGGGAGCGCTACATGACTGCATGCTGCCACCCTCTGCTGGCTCTATCTCACTGCACAATGTGTCGCTGTCTTTACTGTTCACCATCACAGGTTGGTCACTCATGGTTCTGTTGCCATGGGGATCATCATTCAGCACACGGTCGTTGTCGGGGGCGGGGTTTGTGACGATGCCCATGAAGAGGGGGGCCAGAGAGGCATCATCGACAAGGGCAAAGAGGAAGGGAGAGTTGACAGAGAAAAGGGAGACAGAGCGTGTGGAGGTAACAACAGTGGTGGCTGACGCCTCCACACCTTCCTCGTTGAGTTCTACTGTGCTAGCATGGCGAACATCCGTCACCCTCAGAGGATGGTCTGAAATCCCAGAAAGATCAGGACCCGAAAACAGAGAACCAAGGCCTGATAGAGAGACAGGAAGGCAGTTACAGACTGAAGGGCCAGATATTCTATGCATAGACAGTAATCACAAAGACCATGTGGACAGAAAGTGTAAACCCACTGTGAAATTGCTCATAGGTTTGTTGACTAACATTGTGGACATTGCCATCATCTTCTAACCTGAACCCTAATCTTTTCTAAGAGAAAGTGACCATATCTGGATAAGAGGGAAAATCTAGGGAGGATGTCCTAGTTGGATCTGGCTGAGAACCTGAGGACCCCTATGGTAGCAACTTGTTAATCACAAGGTACCCTTGCCCTGAGTCACCCCCTGCTTTATGATATGTTTGACTCTGAATGAGATCATTATTCACTAAATGAACATAGGTTGCTTGTTTCAAGCAACTGAGACCATATACTCGTCAGGAAACTGTTTACTGAGATCAGAAATCAACTGAGAAGTCGACTCATTTTCTTGTAAGCTCACATACAGTCAGACTTCTGCTTGACACTGGTGGAGTCGCCCCCTGTTGGATGTCAGAAACACTGCAGGTTTAAGGTACTTCTGCATTGGTTTTACATTACAGATGTGGAAACTGTGTCCACAATTTATACTTTCTGTGGTGAAGAGTCATAGTCATGAGCAACAACAACGTTTAACTGACAGACACCAGCAGCTATGCAGACACAGAAAGTTAAACTCACGGTTCAATGCACCAACAAGGAAGGAAAGGATTGTTGGGAGTCTGGGTGATTTATTTTATCAAAGGTGTGCTTTAAGAGAAGTTGTCTCATTTCTTGTTCAAAGTACAGCAGGCAGTATTAATACTCACCAGTTGTTTAAAAATTAAGCCTACACACCAGCGGTGTCAGTACATGTGCCTACTTACGCTTCAGAGTATCAGTGTATCACACTGATTCCCCAGATTGGAACATTTAGGCTACTGTAAACTGACCACTTCTTATGTCTCCATAATGTGTCCAAGGTGTTTGACCATTGTCAAATCTCACACTACACAACATGTTGCCCTTTAGTGCTGTGTATCACCCTTTGTTGTTTCTTCCCTTTAGTGAAGCTAATATTCTCACCCATGCTGGTCAGGACTTCTTGGAGCTCCTGGCGGTACTGTAGCTTCATCTTGGGTAAGTTGACCTGCATTATTTTCTCTTGAGGTAGACGTCCATAAAGGTCTGAGATGTTCAGTTTGGGAAGCACTGATGACACGTTTCCTCTGCCTGGCAAGGGCATGACAATTATGAAGCTGGTGTTTCCCTTGAAGGGAAAACTGGCAACCTGTATAAGAAAAAAGAACCTTTTTTGTTCCATTTCATATGGACTAACTCAAAAGGTCATTGACACAAGTATGTGTCAAGTCTTTGTACTCCACTCCCAAGTCAAAAACCAAGTTAAGGCAGACTTGATAGACTTATACTTCTATGTGCAACTACAAATGCTGAACAAAGTGGAAAGTTGTGGCATCTTTGTCTGTAAATTCTGATCCAGACTTTTTCCATGCCTCAATTCATTTATTCTTTGTATACCAGCTGCACTTAATTGCACCATGGAGCCCTTGTTGCTATGTGTATCAAACTCCAACACAGACAGCAATGGACAGAAGCAGCTGCCCGTAAACGACACCAAAACACGGTAGATACTCTCAGCAGTGTTTTCTTATGTTACTGTTTTGGTACAAACTGCCAGTGTGGAGATAGTCCAAATAGAAAATCCCCCTGCATTTGGTGCATGGTGGATGTTAAATTTGGACAGATAATGTTAACGTTAGTTGATTCAGTTAATGAATGAAAGTAATTGTTTGGTGGCTTTTTAAATTGTGATTGATTATTTTCAAGTCAAAAGGCTAAAGTTCAAGAGAAATCTTGAGAGTCCAAATTGAGTTGATTCTGTCAAGTCTAAAGTCATCAACTTGTGATTTAAGTCTGACTTGAGTCCCAGTTATGTTGCTCAAGTTCACACTTTTGACTCTCAACAGACTGTTGGAATACATGGTGATTAAAAGGTAAAAGGAACAAAATTAAAAAAGACAAAAAACATTTTTAAAACATAACTTATTTCAACCATGGTCACTGAAAACATTTGTCTATGACTGGCTGTTCAGTCAAAGTGGCAAGAAGCTTTAAACATCGGTGGCAGCAGGCTAAGTAAAGCAGGCCAACCATGTCTTCCAGCTTGTCCTGGGGATCCTACAATGCAAACTAACATAGGATGTCCAGGGTCTTGATGCAACCTTAACTCTGCTATGACCACAGATTTGATTTAAAAAAAATCATAAGTCATATTTGTCAGATTCAAACAAAATCTTAATCACTCCTAAGTAAAATTACTCTTCCATTAGAATTCATGAGGGTTAGGGTTCAAAATCCAGACTGTCCTCTTTGAACTGAGACATTTGGTCACAAAAGAGAGACATAAAGATGCGAGACACACATATTTGTTTTTGAATACAGATAAAAAGAAAAATCATGCATTGGAGTGAAAAGTGTTGATTCCTCTTGTGGTTATGGACAGTATCAGCAACATCACTGATGAACCCATGCCAAATCCGGTGTTACCTGTGCTTCTAGTTTTGGATCATCCAGCAGGCGGAGCGGGTACTGGGCAGACTTCATCATGTCCACTAACACAGAGTTCTGGTTGTCCAGATAGAACACTCCCTTAGAGGTCACCATGGGGTCAAATCGTGTCTGCCATTCACCTGAGAAACACAGCATCATTACCAAGTGAGTAAAATCAGTTTTTGACAACCTGAACTCATGAGGTTCAGGTTGGTGATAGGGTGGTTGGTGACATAAGCAGCCTCCAAAATGTCATCTGCCTCCAGCTCAGCCACTCATAGAATTCAGTTGTAATAGCACGTTTCAACCTGTAGACTGCAATTGAGAGCGTACTGATTCAAATATTACTGCAGACATTGATTGCTTTCTCAACAACACTGCAGCCACTTTATATACCTTCATTGTTATGCTGATGACACTCAGTTGTACTTATCCGTAAAGCCTGAAGAAACAGAGCCATTAGCCAGGCTCCAGGCATGTCTTAAGGACATAAAGGACTGGATGACCTCCAATTTTTTATTATTAAACTCAGACAAAACTAAGGTCATTGTTTTTGGCCCCAAACATCTCAGAACTAGGACAGCTGATAATATTCTCTCTCTGGACAGCATTACTTTGGCCTCCAGTATGACTGTGAGGAACCTCGGCGTTATCTTTGATCAGGATGTGTCATTTATCCACCATATTAAACAGATCTCTTAGACCGCCTTCTTTCACCACCATAATATTGCTAAAATTAGGAGTGTCCTCTCTCAGAGTGATGATGAAAAACTTGTCCATGCTTTTGTTACTTCTAGGCTGGACTACTGCAACTCATTATTAACAGGATGTCCAAATTACTCTATTAATTGCCTGCAGCTGATCCAGAATGCAGCAGCTGGAGTTTTGACAGGAATCAGTAAAAGGGATCATATCTCCCCCATCTTAGCTTCTCTTCACTGGCTTCCGGTAAAATTCAGAATAGATTTTAAAATTCTCCTACTTACATATAAGGTCCTAAATGGACTAGCCCCACCATACCTGCAGGATCTAATAGTCCCATATATTCCCAATAGAACACTCAGATCAGAGAGTGCAGGTTTACTTGCAGTTCCCAGATTTCATAAAAGTAGAATGTGAGGACGAGCCTTTAGCGATCAGGCACCCCTGCTGTGGAACCAGCTGCCAATCTGGGTTCGACAGGTAGACGCCACCTCCAGTTTTAACACCAGACTTAAAACCTTTCTGTTTAGTAAAGCGTATAGTTAGCCTCAAACAAAGTGTGTAGGGCTGGTAGCCATAGTTACAGTCACTTCTTGGCAGACAGCCGCAGGTAGAACAGGTGTGACTATCATAGCTACGCTGCTATAGGGCAGTTCCCCCACCCCCACAACACCACCACCATCTTTACTCCCCTACCTCCTCTCCTCTTCTTCCTCTCCCCTCCTCTTCCCTCATCAGATCAACATATAATTCATTATTTTCTGTCACTAACTGTGTGTCCAGTTGTCCTCGTAGTTTTGTGTCTCTCCCTCCCTTTCTTTCTCTCTCTGTATCTTTCTGCAGGTTTCTCTCCATCCAGATCTACATGTTGAACTGCATCCTCTGACAAACCCAGTGACAAACCCAGTGTCTACTGTCAACATCTGCCCATGTCGTTCTTCTGTGTAGTGCTATTAGACCTAACTTGAACAACATATCATCTAAAAAACCAATACATAATCTTCAGAATTCCATTTATAACAACCTGTCATGTTTGTCCTTTGTAATATATGATGTTTATTGCATGTATGTTTCTCTCTCTCTCTCTTTCATCCTCTCTGTCCTGTCTACCTCTTCTTCTCCTCCTTCACCTGGCCGACTATCAGCAGGATGGTTCTCCCTTGTGAGTCGGGTCCTGCTCAGGGTTTCTTCCTGTTAAAAGGGAGTTTTTCCTTGCCACTGTCTGCTTGCTCAGGGGTTCAGGCTCTGGATTTCTGTAAAGCACCTAGAGCCAATTTTGATTGTATAAGATGCTATATAAATAAAAATTCAATTGAATTGCTACGCATATTTATAACACAAAACAGAAAATCCAACTACTTTCCTCTAGAAAATCAGGTTTTGAATCTGAATCAATCAGTAACCCTACTAAGTACCTATTTAAATTGATTTTCAACTGAAAAAAGTGGTTTAGGGGTTTAGTTACTCCGTAAACAGATAACTGAGAAGGTACACATTTGAGATTTCATAGAAGTTAACTGATCTGTCATCACTCCTCTGAAATCCTGCCACTCACATTACTGCTGAAACATCTGTTCTGCGTTGTGCACTGATTGCCTGTCTTCACTTTGACTGTTTAAAGGACTTTACTGAGGGGACTTCAGGGCAATGGTTCACCTTTAAAATACACAGCATTTGTGAGCATAAGCACCACATCATGTGGAATACTTTGCAAGAAGTTGGGGATGTGACCATTGGTGGCATTCTCCACCCACTGGTTGACCTCATCCACAGAGACCAGAGGGACAGGCTGTGATTGGTACCTGAAGAGGAAAAAATTGTATTGTTGTTTTACTTCCTTGGTGCATATACATGAAAATCAGAACCTAAAGAATCTGTTAGAGTTCAACCAGTTCAGTCTGAAATGAAATGTGTGCAGCTCGGGGTGTATTTGCATTGTAGGAGTTGATACCTGGCCAGAGAGTCCTCAACAAAAGAAACCTTCACTTCAAATCCTGAGAGAAAAGAGAGAAAATGGAAAAGATGGATAAGGCAAAACTTAAACCAATCTTGTTAAAACCAATCATTAACACTCATCAGCACACACCTGGTCTCAGGTACATGCGTGTCGCCAATTCCAACGATGTGTTTCTGAAGTGAGGTAGAAGGCCTCCCAGGATGTGATGGTAACATGTTAGACTGTCAGCATGGAGGCTCTTCAGCAGCAGCTTCTCTGTCTCATTGCGAGCACCTGAGAGAAAAAAAAAATCAGCCTCAACAAATTGTTCTAAGAAATGTGCAGGAACAATTAATGGAGTAACTTGTGAACATGTGACGGCATTTCTTGAGGCAGAACTGCTTTGATGTTTTATGACATCAGACTTAAAATGTGCAGGCATGCTAGCAGCCCAGTGATGTTACGATGATGTTCTGTCGCCAGAAACTAATTAATCAAGGGTGACACTATGGAAGAAATCAGAGGAAGGGTATGGGGTATCAGGAAGGGTATCAGATTGTCAGGTTCAGCCCAGCATTCATGTTGGACTTTATGCAAAGCATGCCATTAAAACATTTGTTGGCAGTTGAAATGTCAGTCATTTTCTATACAGCTTATCCATCAGAGTCGCGGGGAGCTGGAGCCAATCCCAGCTGACTATGGACGAGAGGCAGGGAACACCCTGGACTGGGCACCAGTCAGTCACAGGGCTGACACACAAAGACAGACAACCACACACTCACACATAGGGGCAATGTAACCCTCTTGCTATGAGGCAACAATGCTATCCACTGCTCCGTGGTCCACAGTTGAAATGTTTAGACTTTATTAAGTGTGTCTGAGCCTAATGAGGACATGGAAACAAGACCTGGTGTCGTACCTTTGTTGTGTATACAACCAAATGTGAAATGTGAATTAGTGAAAAATCCCGCCGTACAACTGGCTGAATACTGATTTCTTGATTTTTATGAAAAACGAAATTAAACTCGAACTGACCCAGGGTGAGATGAGCAAGGGCAAAGGTCAGGCTGAGAGGTGACAGGACAACATTGGGCTGCAGTGGACCTATAGAAAGCTTTTCCAGAAGCTGTAAACCCAGTCGTTCTATGGCACCTCCTATTGACCTGCGTTCATCAGGGTTGAACCACCTCCTCCCTCCACAGCTGTGGACACCCTCCTCTGTGGCCTTCTCTTCGTTGACAGGACTTCCTACACTGGGCCCCTCCTGAAGACAGGAGGACAGACAGACAACTTTCTGAAAAGTTTGGTTATATCTGGTCCATTAAACAGCCAATGAACAGAAACACTTAGTTCTTACTGTCAGTCCTGGACAGCAGAGACAAAGCAAGAAAAGAAGAAGACACAGCTTCATTTCCACACAACCAGTCTGAAAGACACAGAGACATCATCAGTTACTAGATTATTACCACATTATCACTGCCAGATTACATGTCTTCGACTAGTGATGAGGGAGATCAGATTATTGCTGGTCAGACCACGAAAAGACTGTGAAAGCCATGATGGAGCCATGGGGAGTTTGAGGGATATGATGCAACAAAGGCTATATTTCTGCTCTTAAGTGATCTAATTAATATGAAACAGTACTATACATGCACTAACAAACTTCTATCAAAAGCTGTGGTATATTAAATTTTGTCTTTTGGTACTGTGAAAGGAAAAGTCCAGGGATTAGTTGTTAGGATACATCCTGTTTGGATCATACATCACAGCAATCCACTCAGTTGTTGCCAGTATGTTTCGGACTGGACCAAAGTGTTTGATCGACAGGCCAACAGCTGTGAACAACGCACTATTGAAATGTTTGTGTTTTTTCATTGTCCTGGAGTACATAATGTATCTGTGCAGCAGGTTTTAAGTCAGCTGAGGTTTCAGACATGGCTGCTGTGTTTACCAGCAGACTAAAGGTTACTGTTTCAGAACCTTTTATTGGTCAAATTGCAGTACACTAAATACACAGAAAACACTGAACTACATGAACTGTATGAATCCACTGACACTGTTTACATGATTATATATACCGTCTGTATGCTGTTGGCATCTTTTCTACTTAAGTACAATTAAAAAACATCTTTATGACCCACTTTATAAATTACAGATTTTAGCAGCACTGAAACTGACTGGCAGCAAAGCTGTCTTCAGTCACAGACTAGAGTGAAGATATCAAATCAAAGATGGTCTGAACTCACCTGGTCTGTCTATACTGTGGAGGCAGAAAGTACAGGGGTTAAAGAAGAGATGAATAAAATAAGAGTGCGGGCAGATGTGGTCAAGCTTCTCGAGGCTGGACTGCGTAGTGGCTGGACTCAGCAACTTATTGACTGGTTAATGATCAACCCCGGACAGATCCTGACTGTATGAGTGGTCACAACACAATGTAAAAATACAGAGACAGACTGTCAGTCAGACTGGTGCCAAACTCTTTGTAGACTTTGGTTTTAGTAGTGAATCCATCTCAGTGACAGTCAGATTCCTTCAATAGTAAACTGGGTTATTTCTAGCATGTCAGTTACTGAGACACAGCAAACTGTCTGTGTCTCCACAAGACTGTTGTTATTCCATCATCAACGTCTTATCATTCTGTCAGCAACGTTCAGCTACTGGCAGAATGACAAGGTGATGTATGTAGTGATTAGAGTATGAGTATATTGTGGCACACATTTGAATGTGTCTTATATTCAGGACTCAGCTAGTCTGAGGTTTTGGGCCTTCATGGCACTCTGCACATTCAGCAGAGTGTGGGTGGGTATTTGTTCTGTTCTGACTGTGTGGTTCCAGCTAAACGCCCCCACAGTGCTACCCTGTAACAAACAGTTAGCCTTTTACGTTGTTATGGCAATTTCATTTCTGCCTATAGTGAGTTAAGCAAAGGAAAACACAACAAATCCGGAAGACAGCATGCACCAAAATGTTTTTATCTCTATAGAGAGGAGGCAACACACAGAACCACACAGCAGCAAGCAGTTCAGAGCTGTGCCCCACTGGTTGAAGACTCCATCTCATTTTATACTTTCTAATGTGTCTCTGGTTCTTTGTATGGAGCTTTAAAGACATTCCTTCACAGGTTGAAAGACAAACAGACAGGATGTAATAACTGTTAGTACCCCAATTCAGGTTTATCTCCTGCCCTCTGCTTTACCCAGGATGTTATTTATAACAGGGCTATAACAGTCAGTTCACCAGGTCATTACTTGGTCACTATAACACTACATAACTAAAGCTACAGATTCAGTTCACAGATCTGTGGCTCACGTGAACTCCAAGACATACATTCACAAAGAAAAATGAGAATGCTTTATCGGTCCCAGCTTCAATTAATTTGTAGTTTTTCCATCTGTAAAACCAAGCATCTGCCAGCAGATGTCACCATTTTTTATTTCAGAAGAAAATCCCACCATGACATTCAGTAGTGGTATTTTAACAGGGTATTAATATTTTATATATTTTATAATATATATTTATTATATATAATATTTTATTTTTATATATTCAACACCTGATATTAATATTATTCCAACTTTAATACAATCTCCATTAAAATCTTATTAGGATCAATTGATTTTAGATTTTATATTTTTTGTTAATTGGTTGTGAATACTTTCCTCTGCATCTAATTGCTCTGCGTGAATGATCTATGCACTGATTGTGTTGTATGGCACCAGGCTGCACGATGTGTGCTCTGCTTGGTTTGTGTGCTGTTTCGTGGCTTCTGATAGTCACTTTGTCATCATCATACTGTCATTTTAGATTTCTTCAAACTTTATTTGTTAGTATATTTTTACATACACAGAAATTTTTCTTTCTTCTTTTTTTAAGCCATCACTGATTGAACACACACGTGATGTGCCGTGAAACACCCAGGAGCAATGGGCTACTATTGTCAGGCGCCCGGAGAGCAGATGGGGGTTTAGGTGCCTTGCTCAAGGGCACCTCAGCTGTTACAAATGGAGGGGGAGAGCATTGATTAATTACTCCATCCCCACCCAAGTTTTTTCCTGCCAGTTCAAGGGGGAATCAAACTGGCGACCCTCGGGTCACAAGCTGCTTCTCCAACCTCTAGGCCATGGCTGACCACATCAGTTTTAGGACAAAATACACCTATTATCTAACACTGGGATGTTCACAAGATAGTTTATGGGTGTCCTGATCAAAAGAAAAGGAAAGGAAAGTAGGCGCAGGCCCACGTGTGTCCACTGGGTGGCTGCAGAGGGCAAACAGAAGTTTCACTTCACTGGACTATAAGTGAAGAAGCAACAGGATCCACAAAGGAGAAAACCATATGTGACTTCAGAGTTTAGTATTTTATCTCCCATTTTGTTTCAGTTAAATGAGTCTGAACAAATTTTGTCAAGACCCAAAGCCAACCCTGAGCCCAGTAGAATAAATTCAATAATACAGTCAAAATGAAGAAATAACAACAACAATAATATAAAAGTATTATTGCTCATAGTTCTATCATCATTCATCCATCCATTTTCTACACCGCTTATCCGTCAGGGTCGCGGGGGAGCTGGAGCCTATCCCAGCTGACTACGGGCGAGAGGCGGGGTTCACCCTGGACTGGTCACCAGTCAATCGCAGGGCTGACACACAAAGACAAACAACCACACACTCTCACACTCACACCTAGGGGCAATTTAGAGTAGCCAATTAACCTAATGTGCATGTTTTTGGTATTGTGGGAGGAAGCCGGAGAACCCGGAGAAAACCCACGCAGGCACAGGGAGAACATGCAAACTCTACATAGAAGGGCCCAGACCGGGATTCGAACCTGGAACCCTCTTGCTATGAGGCGACAGTGCTAACCACTGCACCACCATTATTATTATTATTATTATGGGATTTGTAATGTGTAACTTGATACATTCTTCATCTTGTAAAGTTTCTTATGACTTTCACATTCATTCAACATCCTTGTTCTCGTTTCTGCTATTTGCTGCAGTTTTTTGTTAGGTTTGTGATGAATATGACTCCTGTTCAAAGTGTGTGTAACGTTTTTGACGGTAAGTTTATGTTACACTGAGCGTTTCAGCCATATGTTTTATCTGAAAAATAAAAACTGTAGGTTTTACCTTCAGTCTGACTATGAAAAGTCACTGACTCAGAGAAGTTGTGAGTTTATCAATCCACAGAGCGGACAGATGGTGTTGTTCGTAGTGGAGGTTTATTGTTGAGACCGTACAGACTTGTAAAACAATCTCTAAAATCACCCTGATGTCTTCAGACTGTTCTCCAGGACATGTAGAACATCAGGCTTCATGTTCATGTTCATGTCTGTCACATTCATGCTTATCAGATGTTTCTCCTCAGAATGCAAATCTGTTAAATCAGTGCAGGAATATAAAAGCTCAGTGTAACGTAAACAGGAGATCTGATTTCCTCTCCTGTGTTTGCCCTGTGGAGATAACGTGTGTGTGTGTGTGTGTGTGTGTGTGGTAATTCACATAAAGTTAATATTTATTTTGTCGACTGTGAAATGCATCACAAATGTGTTAGAATGAGACAAAGACAGACGGAGGGAGAGAGAGACAGAGAGACAGACAGATGGAGGGAGGGAGGGAAGGAGGGAGAGAGACAGACGGACAGACAAATGGAGGGAGAGACAGACAGATGGAGGGAGGGAGGGAGAGAAGTTGGGTTTCAAACTGAGTGCGTACAGTAAAGAGAGAGAAGAGTCTCTTTGATACAGTTCTCAGTCATTTAGACTGGCATCATCATCATTTTTTCCTTCACCACCATCATCATCATCCATGTCGGTTCTTCTTCTGCGAGTGAAAATGTTGCAGCAGGTCTGGAGGTTGAAGAGCATCGTCATCCTCATCTGCAGCCCATTCATCCTGTTGCCGCTCGCCGTCAGCACCACGGTGAGATCATTTCACTGACCAGTTCACTAACCAGTTTATCCAGCACAGACCAGTTCAACCTTATCTGACATTAACCAGTTTAAATCCAAATTTGTTCAAGTAGAAAAGTATTAACATCAAAATATACCTAAAGTACCAAAGGTAAAGTACTCATTCTGCAGTCAATCAGGATCGAGGACTCAGACCGTGAAGTTTTTCTGTTAGATACTGATGTATTAATGTGCTCAGTCTGGAGCTCAGTTAATTAACCCATAATCATATTTATTATCTGTAGGAACTGATTATATTTTATGTTAGTAATATGACTCTGCAGTGAGTAACTATACTAATTAAATGCAGAACTACAGTGCAGTATGTACTTCTATGTGTCAGACTTTTCTCCTTTAACAAACTCATCATTAATGAAACAACTTCAGGTAAGTTATGCAAATAAATAAAAGTCTAAATTCATCATGTGACCTGGTTATACAAAGTTGACACTCACCTGAGCTTCAGCTGTGATCACAGGTTGGCTTCTCTTTCAGTCTTTCATCTTTTTATTAAATTTACTGAAAAAGATGAATGGAAAAAAGATTGTCATCACTGTGTTCCTGTACAGCTGCTTTAATATCTTGTCTGTTTCTTTAATGTTTCCTCATTCTTAAACGGATCAGATTTACTTTTACTTACTTTTTTTTATTAACACATTTTTTATTAACACATTCATCAAATTTGTGCTGGGAGACAAAGCAAAACCTCAGACTCTCAGATCACTGACACCTGTGGTTTCCTCTTGATCTGTGCTGTCGGCTTACCTTCATTAATTCCCTTCATGGAAAAGCCCACTGATAATCTTTCTACCATTTGGGGTTTGATCATTATTGTTGAATCTCACAATAATGAATGTGTGTCATCAGCAAACATTTGACCCCCAGCTGTTGGCAAATCATTTATGCATTAGCTGAAAGGCAGAGATCCTAACATTCAACCCTGTGGGACACCACATTTATTTTAACATGTTGCTCTCTACATTGAAGACGTGATGCAAAGAATGGATTGTTTAAGTTTTGTTTTGTTCTGAAATGTGTCATGCATCATAGTGTCAGAAACCTTTGTAAGGTCTCAAATGCTTCCATTACATTTCACAATTTTTCAGCAAGATCCTCCACTGATTGAGTGAAATTGTTAATCAATTAATTTGGATTTACTGTACTATCAGTCCCAATCACTTTCCTTGACTAGACTTGAATTTGATAAGATTGTTTTCCAGAGAGTTACTGTTTATTTCAGATTATTTAATCAGTAGCAGTATGTAGTCTGTGTCATGCACAACTACTATATTTGTCAGACCCTTAAGGAGATGAGGACAAGGTCATTAATCAGTTAGCACGATTATTCAGCCAGGGTTAGGAGACTGTTTGTAAATTTTAACTGAACAGTCAATATTAAAGTCTTCAAAACATGGACATGTAGAGTGAAAATGTGATAGTTTGAGCAAATAATCTAAGTTAAAAAATAAAATATGATATGATGGTGGATAATATGGAGCCACAGTATAAAAATTCAGTTGAAAATATCTCTGAGAACAACATGCCACTTATCAGATGATCCTCCCTACAGTCATAAATCCTGCTTTTACTCAGTACATTTACTCAAGGGCAGTACTTGAGTAAAGTAGATCAGGTATCAACCAAACACAGTCAGATGAGTTTGAACTAACCCTTATCAGTTAACCATCATAGCTCCCCATTTCTACCGGTCAGCTGGTTTGCTAAACTGGATTATTGAAGTGGCCAAATTGGTTGTAGTTTGGAGCTTCTGGTTCTTGTTTGCACAGGCAGGTTATGTTCACAGCTTTCTGTCACTGATTAACAAACAGAGTTTAAAAGTCCAAAAGAAAACATGACAGCACTGAACATCTGAGTCCAGAGAAACGTTTAGAGAAATGTTTACACTGGATCATAATTAGTAATGCATTAATGTGTTCATCACATCTTGAATTTCCCTCAGGATCAATAAAGTATCTATCTATCTATCTATATATCCATCTATCACTTTAATGCTGCAGCTCATTTTAATGACTTTATATACATTTGAACTGGGAACATTGTTTTCAAGCAGTCAAATTAAAGAGTTTGGTCTAGACCTGCTCTAACTCCAAAGTGTCATGAGACAACTGTTGGCTGTGATTTGGCACTATATAAATAGAGTTCAGAAAGTCACTCAGTGTATCAACTGCCAACAGCACAGGACAAAAACACACCAACAAGTTTTTTCATTCATTTAGCCTCTAAAGAAGACACGACAGCCGACACAGATGATGCCAGGCTTACTCAATCAGCAGTCTGATTTCACACCTGGTGGCAGACATACCTGCAGAGTGGAAGTCAGATTTACAGGGACCCGGTCCAAACATCCACGTTAGTTGTGCAAACAACATTTATTACATTAAGAAACTGGTCCATTGACAGTTTAAGTGAATTTTGTGGAGTGAAAAGTACAACAAAAATGTAGTGGAGTAAAAGAAAAAAGTTCATAAAATGAAAATATTCAAGTACTTGTGTAAATGTACTTTCCATTTCATCACTGATTAAAAAAAATTCTAAAAGATGATCATATGAACATTTTCTGCTTCAGCTTCTGCTCCTCAGAAACTTTTCCCAGAAATCCACACTTGATGGACTCATAATCCCAGCAGGTGTGTGTGTGTCTACAGGTGTGTCTTTACATGAATGAAAGTAAAGATCAGCAGAGACGACGTGTTTGGATAGAGTTCTCCAGGCTCCAGGTTCCTGTCAGCAGCTCAGCTGCCTCTGACAAAAAAGCAGTATCTCCTTACCAGCTTATTTCACCTCATCGTGATGCAGTCCTGTCGGGTTCTCATGTGTTCCCCACACTAAACTGCACTTCATGTAACTCAAAATACTTTGGAGAAGGTGTCTTTGGTACTTGGATGACATGCTTTTCAAGGGCTCAAGGAGTCATCATTCCTCCAGGATGTCACACAGAAGTAAAACAAAATAGAAATACAAAAAAGAACAAACATATAAATATAGAATGAAAACCTAAAAAATAAAAATAAAAATATGCTAGGATATCCACAGTATATACACAGTCGAGCACAAGACAGACAAGAGGGACAAGACAATACAGTAAGACATTCAGGTGCGGTTGTTAAAGTGGGTGTAGTGCAGAGGTGTGAACTGTGTGCGTGTTTGTGTATGTGTGTGACTGTGACTGTGTCAGTCCTGTCCCGGGGAGTTTAGGAGTCCGATGGCTTGGGGAAAGAATTCATCTCAGTATGTAGTATGTATGTAGTGGTTAGTGCTCTTGATGATCTCCACTGAGGATCCGTTGATGGTCAGCGGAATGTGGTTCCCCAGTCTCTCCTCAAGTCAACAACCATCTCTTTTGTCTTGTCCACGTTCAGAGACAGGTTGTTGGTTCTGCACCAGGCTTCTAGTTGTTTCCTCTCTGTATGCAGACTCATCATTGTTGTTGCTCAATCATCAAACATCATTGTTTCTGATTAGATCCACCACAGTTGTGTCATCAGCAAACCTTATGATGGGGTTCAATGAGTCAACAGATTGAACAGCAGTTGACTGAGCACTCAGCCCTGTGGGGCCGCAGTGCTCAGTGTGGTGGTGCTGGAGATGCTGCTGCCGATTGTCTGAGGTCTCCCTGTCAGGAAGTCCAGAATCCAGTTGCAGAGGGAGGTCTTCAGGCCCAGCAGGCTCAGCTTGCCAATCAGATGTTGTGGGATGTTTGTGCTGAAGACTGAGCCGAAGTTCATGAACAGCATACGTCGGTATGTCTCTTTATTGTCCAGGTGGATAAGAGCCAGATGGAGGGTGGTGGCAATGGTATCGTCTGTGCAGCAGTTGGGACAATATGCGAATTGCAGGGGGTCCAGTGAGGGTGGCAGCAGGGTCTTGGTGTGCCTCATGGTGAGCCTTTCAGAGCATTTCATTATGAAGCAGGACACTGGAGTCTTCTTTGGTATGGGGATGATGGTAGTTGACTTTAAGCATGTGGGAATGATGGCACTGCTCAGGGAGATGTTGAAGACATCAGTGAAGACAGCTGCTAGCTGGTCTGCATGTCCCCTGAGCACTCTGCCAGGAATTTTGTCTGTATGGTCCAGCAGCTTTCTGTGAGAACCGGTTTGACACATTTGACAAGTGATCTGTCTGCTAGAATTAGCATAACAGAGACGTGGTTTGAGTGTCCGAGGTGGGGGCGGGGCTCCACACGATACACGATGTGCAATATACACCGGGATGTTTGTGTAAACAAGGTTCAGCGTGTTCACTTCTCTTGTTGCAAAGTCCACATGCTGATGGAATTTAGGGAGAACTGACTTGAGATTTGTAAAGTTGAAATCTCCAGTGACAACAAACTGTTCATCCTTTAAACCCACAAAGAGCTTTTCTAGTATTTAACCAAGACCTTCATCTTTTCGTTAGCAGTGATTAGACTGTTACCACAGGGTACAGGAAATGCCTGCCTGCAAGTTTGAGCACACGTGAAGTAAATAAAGACTGCAGGTTCGCCAGCTTTTGTTGTCCCTAAGTTGGGACCAATTAGTTTTGAAATCACAGGGAATACCAACATTTAAGTATATACTTAAGTAAGTGTTTTTCAGATGATTTGCTGTTGCACATTAGCAGTATTTCATGTCCTGCATTATTTTATAGTTTGAGGTGCTGTCATCACCATCATCATGTCTGCACAAATCAGTCGTTTTTTTCACAGGGGAAGGCTGTTATGTGAAATTGGACCGGTCACAGCTGGATTCTGGAATCCAGTAGGTAAATGAACAAGAACAGTCATGTGACCTGACAGACAGATGTGAGACCTGACATACGGTGAGATTTAGCCTGCGAGTCCACAGCATGAGTCTGTTTCAACAGTTTCTCCAAAAACAGATTTCATGTTTGTGCTTTTATAGATTATATAACAGGGTTCTGGTGTGAATCATCTGATCAGGGATCAGACAGAACAGCACAACAGCCACAGTGGATGCTGCGCTGTAACAAGTACTTCTACTACTGTGAAAACTTTAAGTACACTTTCTCTAATTATACTTTTACTGAAGGCAGCCCCATCACCCCGGACACTCACTCCTCTCCCTGCTGCCATAAATTAAATACTGTAAATACTGCACATTCTCACATTTTTACTTTTATTATTTTTATAAGGTTTCTGTTATTTTACTTACTTATTTTTTGGTAGCAGGGACAAAAAGAATTTCATTGCACATTGTACCGTGTATGATTGTGTGTGTGTGACAAATAAACCTATCTTGTATCTTGTCTCTTGTAAATTTTCACAAAGCAGAGTAATTTTACAGTGTGGCATTAGTACTTTTACTGCAGTACAGGATGTGAGTGCTTGCTACACCACTGCTGCTTCATTTTCCAGAAAGTCACACAACTTTAAATATATGTAAACAAATAGGAAGAAGCAGTTTCAGGTGGTTTTATGCAACATAAAGTTCTCCTTTGTGCAAACATTCAGATCATCTCCTTTTGCTGTTCATTCTGCTTTTATGGCACCAACTGGAGAAAAAGCTGCATCAGTTTCTTACCTTCATCAACACTCAGTCAGGTTTAATTTAAGGATTTCTGTGTGTGTGTGTGTGTGTGCAGGAGGCGGCCTGTGCTTATGTCATCGCCCTCATGGCAGTGTACTGGTGTACTGAGGTGTTGCCGCTGGCAGTGACAGCGCTGCTGCCAACCATCCTGTTTCCTGTCCTGGGCATCATGGAATCCAAAGACGTAAGTCAGGGGACGGACACACACACATTCCCCCAAAGCGCCAGGTAAATAAAAGAAAATAAAGAGGTAGCCTTCATTTTATTTTCAGTGTTTGATTTTTAGTTTAATATCAAACTGCATCTGCGTGTTCTGAACCATCCTCAGGATTTTCATTAATTCAGTTCAATTTATTTATATAGCACCAGATAACAACAACAGTTGTTTCATGACACTTTCCAATTAGAGCAGGTCTAGATCAAACTTTTTAATTTGATTACGACTCATTAATTTGCAAACAAATTTTCCAAGTTAAATTATTCCTTGATCAGTTATAACTATTTTTACTCCAGGGGTCTGATGGTTCCTCAGAGGACTGACTGACTGTCTGTTTTTTCTCTGTAAGGGAAGACAGCGAGTTTTACTGGACTGAATAAACATTGGCATCACAGTCAACAGTCAGTCAGCAGTCTGCAGAACAGGAAACAAAAAGGCTGAAGATGACGGAAAAGGAGTCACAAACACTGTGAGAGGCTGACTGATTAACCTGAAATAGTGAACTGACTCACCTCCGTAGTGGCTTTAACTAACTTGCGGTTTAAAGATTTAATCCAAAGTTAAAGCAGTAAAGTATCAGTGACAAATTCCTCCTAAAAAGAAAGAAAGAAAGAATTCACAATAGTCTCATACAATAGCCTTTAATACACCAGTTTGAAATCATATTTATTACTTTTATCACTTCTGTGACAGACAGACAGACTTTCCTCTTGGGAAATTATTCCTGTGTAACAAGATGATGGAGTAAATGGGTTGTTTAGTTGAACATTCACTCATCCTCACCCCTTTAATTTGCCTTCATTTTGTAGGTCCCAAAGACCTGCTGACAAGTAGTTTGTCCTTTGATTTGTCCAGGTGTGTATGCAGTACCTGAAGGACACCAACATGCTGTTTGTGGGGGGGCTGATGGTGGCTGTGGCTGTGGAGCACTGGAACCTCCACAAACGGATTGCACTCAGAGTTCTGCTGCTGGTGGGGGTCCGACCTGCCCTGTGAGTACGCTTCACTGTACAACAGGATTACAATACAAGTACTTACTGTAAGGCTCTTAATGAAACATACATTAAGAGGAAACCCCTGATGACCAAAGTCCTTAGGGCTCGTCCTGTGGAGACTAAGAATGTTGTCATCAAGATTTTTCATGTTGACCCAAAGTCGGACAAACTGCTGTCTCTGGAGCCACGCTAGCATGGGTACACAGTACCAACGAAACACACAATTTCAAGAACGTGTCAATGAAAAACAGTGTTTTATAGGTTCATATGTTATCTTAAGGTTCATATGCACACACCGTAATCACTCGATTTTGGAGGACAAAATCCACAGTCCTCATTCAAAAAATTATTTCTAGTCTAATACTCTGCCAAAGCTAATATGAGTCTTCATGGTCACGGTCATCTTGGAGCTAACTTCCCACAGACTTGTGTCAAAGTTCATTGGTCACACTGGTTGACTTTACACCTTAACTGGTTTTAAATCATCAGGGGTTCTGGTTCTCTAATCAATTGCTGAAGAGGTTTTTGATGTTGATCTGTCTCCCAGGCTGATGCTTGGGTTCATGGGAGTGACCGCCTTCCTGTCCATGTGGATCAGCAACACAGCCACCACTGCCATGATGGTTCCCATTGTCCAGGCCATCCTGGATCAGCTCAACTGCAACGCAGACCCTGAACCCTCCCTGCAGAACCAGAGGCAGAGTGTCATTGTGCACCGAGAACATGAGGAGAAAACTAGCAGCATCCCACAAACTGCTACTCCAAAGATGTTGGAGAAAGGTACGATAAGTGAAAGAAAGAGAGAGAGAGAGAAAGATAGACAGACAAAGAGAGAGAGGGAGAGGGGGGTGGAGCGTGAGAGAAGGAGCACAGAAGCAGAAATGCATTGCAGCAGTAATAATACTAGAAATACTGGAAATGCAGCTTGATAACTAAAGGCTCTCATTCCCAATATGCTTTTGAGGACGCTAGGAACCCCAAGTACCCCTGCATTTTGAGAACGCAAAGCTCTGGTGGGATAATAGGGAACTATAAACTCTTTAAGACAGGATGGCGCCTGACCGCTCAGGGCTTTATATGTGAGGAGGAGAATTTTAAAATCTATCCTGAATTTTACAGGTAGCCAATGTAGAGAAGCCAGTACAGGAGAAATATGATCTCTCATGCTGGTTCTTGGGAGTAATCTTGCTGCAGCGTTCTGGATTAGCTGGAGAGTCTTTACAGATTTATTAAGGGAGCCTGATAGAAGGGAGTTACAACAATCCAGCCTGGAGGTAATGAATGCATGGACTAATTTTTCTGCATCTCTCTGACTCAGAATGTGCCTTATTTTTTGCAATATTGCGAAGGTGAAAGAATGCAGTCTTTGAAATATTTGCTATGTGCGAGTTAAAGGACATGTCCTGGTCAAAGATAACTCCTAAATTCCTTACAGTGGAGCTTCAGGCCACGGCTAAGCCATCTAGCATTGCTATATCACTGGATAATTTGTTTCTAAGGTGTTCAGGGCACAGAACAATAAATTCAGTTTTGTCTCAATTTAGAAGTAAAAAATTGCAAGTCATCCAGTTTTTTATGTCTTTAAGACATACCTGAAGTTTGACTAGCTGATTTGTTTCTTCTGGTTTCATTGACAAGTACAATTGTGTGTCATCTGCATAACAATGAAAATGTATGGAGTGTTTCCTAATAATATCACTGATAGGGAGCATATAAAGGATGAATAACACTGGCCCAAGGACAGGACCTTGGGGAACTCTGTGACAAACTTTTGTGAGTGTGGATGATGTATAATTCCATCCATTTTCTATACCGCTTATCTGTCAGGGTCGTGGGGGTGCTGAAGCCTATCCCAGCTGACTACGGGCGAGAGGCGGGTTCACCCTGGACTGGTCACCAGTCAATCGCAGAGCTGACATACAAAGACAGACAACCACACACTCTCACACTCACACCTAGGGGCAATGTAGAGCAGCCAATTAACCTAATGTGCATGTTTTTGGTATTGGTAAAGGAAGCCGGAGAACCTGGAGAAAACCCACGCAGGCACAGGAAGAACATGCAAACTCCACATAGAAGGGCCCAGACCGGGATTCGAACCTGGAACCCTCTTGCTATGAGACGACAGTGCTAACCACTGCACCACCGTGCCGCCCATGATGTATAATTAACATGAACAAATTGAGATCGATCTGATAAATAAGACTGAAACCAGCTTAATGCAGTTCCTTTAATGCCAATTAGGTGTTCCAATCTGTGCAGTAATATAGAGTGGTCAATGGTGTCAAATGCAGCACTAAGGTCTAACAGTACAAGGACAGAGATAAATCCCTTGTCTGATGCCATTAGGAGGTCATTTGTGACTTTGACCAATGCTGTTTCTGTGCTATGATGAGCTCTAAAGCCAGATTGAAAATTCTCAAATAAGGTATTATTACGAAGAAAGTCACATAGCTGATTGGCGTCTGTTCTTTCAAGGATCTTGAAAAGAAATGGAAGATTAGATATTGGTTTATAGTTGCTTAAAACCTCTGGATCAAGTGTGTGTTTTTAAGGAGAGGTTTGACTACAGCTATTTTAAAGGACTGGGGTACATAGCCTGTTATTAGGGACAGATTGATCATGTCTAATAGACAGGTGCTAAGTAAGGGTAAAGCTTCTTTGAGTAACTTAGTAGGGATGTGGTCTAAGAGGAATGTTGTTGGCTTGGATGAATATATAAGTGAATATTACTGATGAGGATCAATAGGAGAAAAACAGTGAAGATGATTATCTGTTTCTACTGTTGTTTCTAAGGTTCCAGTGTTTGGATGTTGATCAGTACCAGCTGAGGTCAGTAGGTGCTGAATTTTGTCTCTAATGTTTAAGATCTTGTCGTTAAAAAAGGTTGTAAAGTCATTGCTGCTGAGGGTCACAGGGACATAAGGCTCGATAGCACTATGGCTCTCTGTCAGCCTGGCTACAGTGCTGAAGAGAAACCTGGGATTATGCTTGTTATCCTCAATTAATTTCGAGTAACAGGCTGCTCTGGCAGTCAGTAGGACCTTCCTATATAATCTAAGTGTCAAGTAGGTCAGTGTCGCTGACGCAGAAAAGGTTGAGCCCTGATGTAGAGTCAAAAAAAGCAGTGATGCGAGGCAGAGGTCTGAACAAAATCTTTAATTAATTAAAGCAAAACTCAAAAAAACACACACACACCTTCAGTAGCGTGGGATCTATGAAGAAAATCTGTGGCATAACTTCCTGGCTTAACATGTCATGGCGAATAGAAAAAAACAGATCCTGGCATAACATGAAGACATTCAAAAATAACACTCTGACCCAGGTACCTGGGAAGACAAGGACTAAATAGACACGACAATGAGACACAGGTGACACACATTAGGTGGGAGAAAGCAATCGAGAAAACCAAAAGCAAAGCTACATGAAAACAGGGCACACAGGGGAAGAGACGCTTTCAAAATAAAACAGGACATGACATAACCCTTGAACATAAAACATGGAAACACATGACAAGACAAACATGAAACATGGCACATGGACTGAAATCAAAAGACAAAGCATAACAAAAAAACACCAGGCATGATACTAAGACTGTACTGCCAGATTGAGTGAAATTCAATAAGCGTGGAGGAACGCCATTTCCTTTCAAGTTTTCAGGTATTTTGCTTTAATTTGCAAAGCTCTGTATTATACCAGGGTGCAAGTCTATTTTGCTTTATGCGTTTCTTTTTTAGCGGGGCAACAGAGTCTATCGTTGTCCTTAATGAGCTTGCAGCACTGTCCACGAAATGGTTGATTTGAGAGGGATTATTGTATTGTTCACTCGTATGGGGACATGATACTGAAGTAAATGACAATAGAACTGCTTCTTTAAATTTAGCCACAGCACTGTCAGACAGATATCTAGTGTAGGAGTTTTTTCTTGGTGGTATGAAGTCAAATAGTACAAACTAAAAAGTTATTAAGCAATGGTCAGATAAAAAAGGATTTTGTTCAAAGAGTATTAAATGTTCTACTTCAATGCCATATGTCAGAACAAGGTCAAGAGTGTGACTGAAGCAGTGAGTGGGTTTATGTACACACTGACAGAAGCCAATTGAATCTAATAGTGAAATAAATGCTGCGCAAAGGTGATCGTTACCATCGTCCACGTGGATGTTGAAATCGCCCATAATAATTACTTTATTAGTTTTAAGGATGTGACTCTATAGGAACTCTGAAAATTCCAGTGGAAATTCAGAGTATGGGCCAGGAGCGCGGTACAATACAGCAATAAAAAGTGGTTGTACTGTTTTCCAGGTAGGATGTGAGAGACTAAGAATAAGGCTTTCGAATGAATGTTAGTTGACTTTGGACTTTGGATTGAATGATAGGAACAACTTTACAAAGCAACAAAGCACAAATGCAGTATTTCAAAACCAACATCAAATATCAAAAGATGACCAGAGTCAGAAGCTCCAGTCTTCTCTCCGTCATGTCATTTGGCTCACTCACGCTGAAAGCCTGTGGATTATTAAGAGACTAAAGAGACGACGGACACTGAACTTCTGAATGTTCATTTCCAGGTCTGAACGGGCTCATGTTACCACAAGGCAATTCAGAGAAGATCAGCAACCCCCCAGACAACATGTACCCTGAGCACCAAGTACTGTCACAGGGTCAGGTGGACAAAGTCAAACCTACACCACAGGACAAACCCCCATCAGACAGCACCAGCCACGGTCCTGGTGAGTCCACCATCTGTCAGTTTAGGAAAGATGCAGGATGTGTAACACAATCACGATTGGAAGTGTGGAAATCTGTCCTTTAACTGTCTCCACAAACTGTGTGTGGTAGTGGTGGTGTGTATGGAGAACACCTCCTGTCAGATAGAGAAGGAGCAGCTCAGTGATGAAGAGGAGAAGAGGAGGAGGACGATGAGTAAAGGCCTCCTGCTATGTGTGTGCTATGCTGCCAGCATCGGAGGGATCGCTACTCTGACAGGAACCGGACCGAACCTGATTCTGGTCGGGCAGATGAACCAGTGAGTGCTAAAACATGACTGCTCCAAAAACAAACAGAATTTTTTTTTTTTATCAATCAATCATCAGTGTTTTCTGAAATGAACTGAATTCTTCTGCAGCAGCAGAAGCCACCAGGACTCACATTTGTTCATTCAAAAACTTAAAATCTGTAAGCTGTTGTGACTTCACGTCTGCTCTTTCTCATAGACTTTTTCCTCAGAACGGTGACGTGATCAACTTTGCGTCCTGGTTTGCGTTCGCCTTCCCCACCATGATACTGATGCTGATCCTAGCCTGGTTCTGGCTCCAGTTTCTCTATATTGGCTGCAAGTGAGTTGCTTGACAGAAAGCACTCAGTTTCACCCTGACCTTCCTGTGCATCGTAGTAAAGTTCCAAAACCTCAGATGTTACTGATTACTGTGTGATCGTTTACATGCAGATGGCATTATCACATTAAAGCTGTGGTTTTGTAATTTAATTTGTGGTAAATGTACATTTTGATCTTCATTCCTTGTAGCCTACGGAGGACGTGGGGTTGCAGGACAGTCCAGTCAGAGAAGGAGCAAAGGGCGTATGAAGTGATCAGGGATGAACATCGGCGTTTGGGCCCAATGAGTTACGCAGAGGTCAGCGTTCTCGCACTTTTCATCCTCATGGTGGTGCTGTGGTTCACACGAGACCCGCGTTTCATGGATGGTTGGGCCACTCACGTTTTCAATGCCAAGGCCGAGTGAGTACCTAAAAGCTCAGCTCGGGGCTTAACAAACTAAGCAAAAACTTTCTATGTTTCTGACTTCCTTCTTTGTTTAGATCAGTAAACAGAGTCACATCTTCAGAAATGGGTTAAAAAAATGGGTTTTATATCACAGCAGACTTTTTCATCTACTTTGTCAGAAAATTCTTTAAGGATCCTTGAGATACCTTCACAACAGCAAGATGTTTTGCTGAACATACACTGCTGTGACTTGAATGTTATGGTTATAAAAGAGAAGCACCAGCTGGGCCAAGTCTGAGTCAGTAATAAAATGGGATATAAATAAAACTCTTCATGGATTAACACAAACTGTGGACATAATAATCGGACTATAGTTTTCTGTTTTCCACTGACGTAAACGTTTCCTCCGTATGTTTCTGTGGACACAGTGTGCACTGCAGTAGATTCAATCATTAGACTGAAAGCTTCTTTAAACTGCAGTCTGGAGTTCTTGTTTAACAGAAACGCTGCCGTGAATAAATCTGTCACATCTGTGTGAGTCAGTCAGTGCTGATCCTGCATTAATGGAAAGTGGAAAAAAAGATTCAGAAGCCTGACTGACCCCAGATGCAGGTTAACACAGACCTGGGGGCAAAATCCATGAACACACAGGAACCAGAGGTGAAGAACAAACAGAACGAACGTGTCCTGAGAACAAACAGTAAACTTTAGTGAGCTGAGCCAAAAACGATCGCTATATGAACTGCACTCTTCAGCAGAGGCTGTCATTATTATAAGATAAGATAAGATAAGATTTTCGTTTCGGTCCCACAATGGGGAAATTCACATTGTTACAGCAGAGGGGTTAGGGTTAGGGTTAGGGTTAGTGAATAGTGAATAGTGAAAAACAGAGCTAGGCATCGATAAAAAACAATTTACAATTTCCATAATTGTAGGAAAAAAGAAGAGAAGAGCTATACTGAGTGAATGAAACGTACCACAGGTTCACAGTCTTCACATCTTCTTTAAGACTTTTTTATAACTCTGAGTCATCTCCACTGAAAAAAAGTTTTACTGTAAATGACAGAATCACATTTTTTGATCAACCAACAGCAGAATCAGAGCTGAATTAAGTAACTTTAATTTGAGCAATAAAATCATTTTCAGGTTAGAGTGTACGCCGCCTCTCGCCTGTAATCAACTGGGATAGGCTCCAGCCCCCTGTGACCCTGACAGATAAGCGGTATAGAAAATTAATTCATGAAACAGATGTGACAGATTTATTCACGGCAGATTTCATGAAACATTTTCAAGTGTGAACAGATTCCAAGCTCAATGTTACTGTAACCAATAATGTGGGAAGTGTTTAGACGTTACCATTCAGATTCTGCACGTCTGCGATCCAAAACCAGACCACAAGCAGTAATTTATTGAAATCAGCTGAGAACAGGAAAGACGCCCACTACAACTGCAGTTCTCACCAGCCACCATGTACCAGCAGGTGTATGCTGTCCTCAGGGGGCAGTAATGAGCCAGTGGCAACCACCATGAGGTGAAAACAAACTTGAACAAGTGACTCAAAGATGACATTTGATCTTTTCATAGAATATTTTTGGTTTCTAGCTTTCCTATTGAAACTTTCAGGGACCATCTCCCACATGCTGGATGAGACCTCCTTAAAAGAGGCTGCAGCAGCTGTGACATGTAAAAGTGGAAATCCTTTTGTTCTGCTGAGTTCATTGTCACTTTGTAAACTAAGCAGACACATCACCATTCATACACCTCAGTGTTAGGTTCAGTTTATTAGTCATCCAGGCTGTCAGGAACATGTTGATTAAGAGCTGGTATTTGAAAACATCTCATCCACACATCCAGACCTGTTTCTGTCCATATTTTTCATGGATCTTGTAAGAAGATGACGCCTTTATCCTTAACTACTTATATATATAGCACTGATTGATTTTCACGACACTAGAAACTGTTTGATTGACTAAACAACTGAGAGATATGAGATACCTCATACCACACCTCACCAGGACAAGATGGTCTGAGGTCATTTCCAATCAAGTTGGCCATAGGAAATCTCAGTCTTCGTCTCAGCGGGCTCCACCCCCTCACCTGTCACCTGCTTTCACATCAACACACACTCATTCATCAGCTGCCAGCTGGGTCACACAAAGCATTGATCTGTTTGTCCTGACAGGTCATGTTTTTATTCAACACATCGACTTGGAAATTAAAGAAAATTCTCAGAAGAGAGAAAAATCAATAATTTCTGTCCTGTCCTGGTAAATCCTTTTAAGTCCACATCATGTTTTCAGTTCAGTGAAAAGTCTGAGGAGTTTGTGATATGCAGACACTGACTGATAATTACTTTCTAAATAGGCACAGAATTCACATCGGAGTATTTGTATCGTTGGTTTTTTACCTTTTTTAGATCTCAGTTTTTAGTTAACAAAAACTCTGTTTTTGTTCTTGTCATCAAAAAAAATCACAAAGATTTTAATCTGTTTTAGTTACCAACAACTGAATTGACATAAGCCTTGAGTCTGAACTGTTTTGGTCAAACTCGAGCAAACGTCTTCCAGATTACAATCCACCACGCAGATTTTATTCTAAAAGAATTTGTCAGGATCAGCAATGCAAGTGCAAACTGCTGCTACAAGCTAACATCAGCATCTGGTAGATGATGCTTCAGCTCGCTCTCATTGGCTACTGCAGTTTTCTGCTCAGTTTTTCACTGCTGTTCAAGGCATACATTTTAAAAACATTTTATTTGCAATTCAACTTGAAGATTATGTAAGTAAACCTCTCACACTAAAGGATCATCCTAACAACCCTAACCCTCTAACACCCCTTCACTCTCTCATGTTCTCCTGTTTTCTACTCTTGCACTTTTACTTATGTTTTAGCTCTTATTGCTTTAGTCTAATTCTGCTGTACTGAAACTTGTGATTCAGTAATGTAAATGAAGTAGGACCAAACCAGTCTGAAGTCAGGAACTCAAACCCTACATCAGCCCTATTAGCCTTGAATGTCAGGCTAGCTTTAGCATAAAGAGGCTACTGTGAATGAAGCAGTGTGAGGTAGTTGAAGAGGTGTCATGAGCATTATCACAATGATAATGCAAGCAATTGTAATGTTTATCACGTGCACCATCTTAGTTTAGCATGTTAGCATTAGCTAATATAAATATACACAAGGTGCTGAGGCTGATGTGATCATCAGTCCTGCGGGTGTTTAGACCAAAGTGCTGGACACATTAAAACGTTGGCATGATGGTGCATTAAATGAAAAGTCAGAGGATCACCAGAATTACTACGGTTCATCCAGAGGGAAACATGAATATCTGAACCACATTTCATCACAGTCCATCCAACAGCTGTTGACATGTGTCAGCAGGGAACAAAGAGGTCGAGCGACTAACTTTACCATCTCTATAGCCAGGATGTTAGGATGACTAACCATACCGATGATTGGAACATGTTACTGCCTGGATTTTCAGTTTTAGTTGTGCATATCGAGTACATGAGTAAACAATTAGGGTCCCAACTCAAAGTCTCTATTTGTTAGATGTTGTAAAATAGGCGGGAGCCAGACGCAGCCTATGAGTGACTTGTATTTGGTCTTACTGAAGACTGAACGATGACTGGAGACAGATGGAAAACTATTTACACTCCAACAAGCATCACAGCATCAGATTGTACCCTACACACTAAAGACAAAAGCCAGATGTTGGTGGGTGTTAGAGGTATTGGTCTGAGGTGCAGCTCAGTGTGACGTTTCTTTGTCCTAATCATGAGAAACAAGGAGTTAAAGGCAGCAGGACAGATTCATGATCTCTTGGCCTGGTTTTTAGGTGAGGTGGGACCATCACTCACCTTGGACCTGCAGTTTGTGCAAAGAGAAGATTTCAACATGTTTCCTGTTTACACAGATTGATAGTGAAGCTCAGACGCAACTGGACAAACTTCAGCTGATGTCAATCACTGACAAGAAAATGATTCAGCTTTTACGTCATTTATCTGTTCTGCCTCACTGTCACGTGCACAAGCTGCAGACAGCAGATACACTGAGGAGGTGGAGACCAAACATAGAGCTAACAGAGAGGGATGCTGCCAGTGGCCACGGACTAAGACCCACCAGGAGACACAAACAAACTCCACCCGAACTATCAGGTCCATCTGGGACAGCTGGTGGCGGACGTGCTCAGCTATTTGATAACATGTTCAACATAACTTAAAAGATGTGTTCACTGCCTGTTTCTGCTAAAAACACATGGACAGAAAATACAACAAGGGAAGTGATGTTTTATGAATGACATGAACAGTCAGATGACGGCACAACCTGTTAATCCGATCACGTCTTCTTCTCTCTGTTTGTCTGTGCAGGTTCGTCACTGATGCCACCGTCTCTCTGTTTGTGGCTGTTTTGCTGTTTGTTCTTCCCTCTGAGCCACCACACTTCCTCTGCTTCTGGAGGAGCTCAAACACAGGTAACACACAGGAAGCACACACACAGGTAAAACATAGGTAACACACAGACACACACAGGTAACGTGTTTATGGACTGACACTGTGGGTAACATTCAGGCTGTGGGTCTGAACGAGGGTTCTGAGGGTTCTGCTGCTTCCATTTGTATGACCCACAATACTCATTTAGCACTTAAAACTACAACTCCCAGAAGGCAGAACTTTGACCACATGATGTGCACAGGTGTACTGCATCTAATGACTAGAATGGATTATTTGGTTTGGTTACGAGCCTGTCCACTGTTGAGTTGAGTTTGCTGTGATGAAGGTCTGACAGACCGAAAGCTCGTGTTACAGTGAAGTGAAACTCCACATCAGTAATCGCTGACCACACCTGTGTAATTTAAAACATTTCTCATCCAATCAGAGTCACTGGTGTCACGAGGCCCAGCTCCACCTCTGCTCAGCTGGCAGGTGACTCAGAAGAAGATGCCCTGGAACATTGTCCTCCTGCTAGGTGGAGGCTTTGCTCTGGCCAAAGGCAGTGAGGTGTGTGTGTGTGTGTGCTCCTTTTGAATCTAAAGTTCAGCAGAGTCTTCAGTTCGTATCGTACTTGCTGATGCCGTTTTGTCCCGTAGGAGTCGGGTTTGTCCCGCTGGCTCGGCACTCAGATGACGCCGCTCCACTCCATCCCTCCCTGGGCCATCGCCGTCATCCTCTGCCTCCTGATTGCCACCTTCACTGAGTGTGCAAGCAACGTTGCCACGGCAACACTCTTCCTCCCAATCCTGGCCTCCATGGTATGAAAAAACACACTCATCCACATGTGGCACAGACAGCATGTTCACATCTGTTCACTGCAGATGTTTGACCTTAACAGAAAAATCAGTAAAGCAGAAGAAACTGAAGTTAAGGAGCAGATGAGAAGAGAACAGAAAAAGAAAAGAAACATTTGATCAGAAAAATTTATTTATTATGTTTCATTTGTTTATCTCGTGCCGTCCACAGCTTCATACAGTGGTCAACATCCACCCGACCACCTCTTCATGTGGCTTTAACAGAGGCTGAACGCTCACACAAATTGTCCTGACTGTCCCTCAGCAGTCTAGCATTCGTCTTCCCACTGAGTCTCCTCAGATGGACTCTGTGAAAACAGTAGTGCTGATTGTTGCTGCCAACAACAGACAGACAAGACAGACAATAACCTTAACAGCAGATGGTGAGATGGGCAGGACTTTCACCTGCAGATGGTGCTGTGTTGCATGGTGACATAGAAGTAAAGTCTGGACGACTGATGAGGCGTGTGTAGTCTGGGCTTTGTAACTTTGTGAATGGACACAAAACACTCGTTATTGACATATACTGAAGGACAACTGTCTTTTTGTGTGTGTCCTGAGCCAGTCACAGTCCATAAGCCTGAACCCTCTGTACGTGATGATCCCCTGCACCCTCAGCGCCTCATTCGCCTTCATGCTGCCAGTGGCCACACCCCCCAACGCCATCGTCTTCTCCTACGGTTTCCTCAAAGTGTCTGACATGGTGAGTCCTGCTTTTGTTAGGATGGGGGAAAGAGACTTTTCAGACCAGCCATGAAGTCATGATAACATCTTCCTCCATTGCAACCCCTACAGGCAAAGTCAGGTGTGGTGATGAACATCATTGGCATTGGTTGCATCAGTCTGGCCATCAACAGTTGGGGTCGCGTCATGTTTGGCCTGGACTCCTTCCCATCATGGGCCAACACCACTGCACCTGTGTAGGAGCAGCAGCCTTCATAACTCAACTATGAGGGTTTGGATTAAATTTCCCAGCAGGAAATTTGTTTGTTATGTCCACACTGCAGTTCGGGCTGCTAGTTCTGAGCCACCAGAAACTTCGTCTTGAAGTTGGGACCTTCTCACCAGTTTGATTTTTGTTTGTTTTTTGTTTGTTTGTTTGTTTGGTTTGTCAGGCATTAATAGTTTAAAATAAATAATTAGTGTTAAAACTCCAAAGCTGCAGTTTAATGCATACCAACAGTACATGGTGGTAGCGTTCAGATAATACTGATGCCATAATGTCATAAGTGCCAAGTCTCAATAAAACAGATAATGTCTTTCCTAAAATGTCTTCCTCAGTAAAATCAGCTTCAAGTCCACATCTTCATCTGTCCAACAACAACAGAGCCATGTCAAACTCGTCACTGCACTGATTAATTTTGCTGATTTTCAGTCAGTGTTAAGTTGGTGTCAGTAAGACTCAATACGTCCTGCAGGGGTTTTAAATTAAAGTTAACATTAGGGATTACACCTTTCCACTGGGAGGCTTGTAATTCAAAACCTGTCTACAGCAGATTTAGATGGCAGTGATGTAAAACTATCCATTTTGCATTTTCTGTTTAATTCCTCCAGTTTTAAAGTTAATTTATTTAATTTAAAAACCATTTATTTATATATCTGACCTTTTGCAGATAATAGAACAAGCTGTAAGCACAACACTCACATATTATCGCTTTATAAAGTATAGCTACAAGAGAACAGAATGGCTTTTATTATCATTGCACAGCTGTACACTGAAATTTTCAGTGAGACAACAGATAAAGTGTAAGATAAAATGATTTTTTTTTAAAAAAAAACTCACAACAACAACAACTCACTAATATCAAGTGATAACAGTATAAATAGATAAATATATACAGTATAAGTAGTTGTGGCTAACACGTTATCACACTGACACCAGTCGCTTGTGAAAATAATAATCATAGATATGACTGATAGAACCATCTCTTTTAGTGTCTTCACTGATCATTATTTGTTTTTAGGCAGTAGCTTTATTTACAAATATTATTTAGGATCTGACTCCAGGTCAGAACAAACTGATCTGAGGGATCTTGAGGGAACTTTTCTGACCTGATGAGATAACAGAAGAATAAAAACTCTTATCCCTGTGAATTGGAACTGTCTTGTTTGAAAGTATACTGTAAGCTTTGTATTGTTGTCTATTTACACAATTTTTTATTTGGTAACATGTAAGTGAGTGAATGTGTGTTGTAAATATGGAACCTCCACAGTTTTGTACCATCTTGTTACTAACATTTCATGTTAATAAAAGCTCATCTATAAAGAAATATGTGACCACAGACCATTGACTGTATAACTAAAGCAGTAATACTAAGACAAGGCTTTTCTATCAGTTTATACCATTATTAATTACTCAAATTATCCACGTTGGACATGAAAATATTCTGGCTGTTCACTGTTTTCCCTGCTGCTTCTCTGATGTCCGCCTTTTCACTCCTCTCCCATTATGTTCACATTGAACTCTGTGAGTTCAACTCAGTGACAAGTTTGGATGAAGTTTGTAAATTATTGTTTTCTTGGTTTGGTATGTGGCAGGAGTGAAAGAGGCTGTTTCTGGTTAAATCAACCAACTTGCGGCTCCTGCGTTCACTGTTCACGGCCCTGCCTGCCCACCAGGAGCCTCCATCAGCCTCCATCAGCTCTCCCCTGACTGAACATTCCCTATCTATCCCACATCTCATGTTGTTAACTGCTTTCCTGCCTGTACAACATCCATTGCATGTCTGTCCGTCCTGGGTGAAGGATCCCTCCTCTGTTGCTCACCCTGAGGTTTCTCCCAGTGTTTCCCTTCCATCCATCCATTTTCAATACCGTTTGTCCGTCAGGGTCGCGGGGGAGCTGGAGCCTATCCCAGCTGACTACGGCGAGAGGCAGGGTTCACCCTGGACTGGTCGCCAGTCAATCGCAGGGCCAACACACAAAGACAGACAACCACACACTCTCACACTCACACTTAGGGGGCAATGTAGAGTATCCAATTAACCTAATGTGTATGTTTTTGGTATTGTGGGAGGAAGCCGGAGAACCCGGAGAAAACCCACGCAGGCACAGGGAGAACATGCAGAGGCGACAGTGCCAACCACTGCACCACCGTGCCGCCCCTCAGTGTTTCCCTGTTAAAGGTTTTTCTGGGAGTTTTTCCTCAGTTGATGTGAGGGTCGAAGGGCAGAGGATGTTGCTGATGTTATGTTAAGCCCTTTGAGACAAACTGCTTGTAAAAATGGGCTGTATAAATAAAGTTAAGTCAAGTCAAGTCAAGTCAAGTTCATTTGTTGCAACTTTGGTTGTCAGGGTGTTGGTTGTCTAATAAACTTGGCCATATTGGTAGAAATAAGAGCCGCACCACCCCAGGTGGGATGAACGCCGTCTCTGTTAATGAGGCCAGGTTTTCCCCAGAAAGTCTCCCAGTTATCTATAAAGGCCACGTTGTTTTCTGGACACCACCGTGACAGCCAGCGACGGAGCGATGACATGCGGCTAAACATGTCATCACTGGTCAGATTCGGGAGGGGACCAGAGAACACTACGGAGTCCGACATGGTTTTTGCCAAATTACACACCGACTCAATATTAACTTTGGTGACCTCCGACTGGCGTAGCCGAGTGTCATTAGCGCCGACGTGAATTATCATCTTACCATATTTACTCTTATCTCTCGCCAGCAGCTTTAAATTGCCCTCTATGTCGCCCGCTCTGGCCCCCGGGATGCATTTGACTATGGTCGCTGGTGTCGGCTTCACATATCGCAAAACAGAATCGCCAATAACCAGGGTCGGTTTCTCAGCGGGTGTGTCGCTGAGTGGGGAAAAGCGGTTAGACACATGACGCGGTTGGTGGTGAACCACGGGCCTTTGTTTTGGACTACGCTTCTGTCAAACCGCCACCCAACCTCCCTGACTGACATCAGCTAAAGTAGCTAAAGTAGGCCGGTCCGCACAGGCTAACTGCTGCTGGCTAGCTGTCGGGACTAATGGACTGTGATCTACAGTACGAAGCCGGGCCTCTAACTCACTTAGCCTCGCCTCCAAAGCTGTGAATAAACTACACTTTCTACACATCTCACTCTCACTAAAGGAGGCAGAGGAATAGCTAAACATTTCACACACCTTACAGAAGACGGGAGAGGGAGAGGCAGAGGGAGAGTGAGTGGAAGAAGCCATGTTAGCACTAAGCTAAGCTGAACGACAAACAGAACGTAAAGAATCTAGATGATCGTGCGGTTAATAAACTTTTCTTAAAGTGCTTGTGTACTTATTTGTAAGAACCAGCCACAGTAAAAGCTAACACAAAATATGTCGACTGAAGTACACCAATACCACCGAACACCAAACGCTAGCAAGTGAATGAGTAGTGCAAGAACAGGAAGTGACGTAATACGCAATACGTCACCCAACGCTTATTTATTTAAGACAAGTTGTCTTGTCTTAAATAACAAGGATCCTGTCCTCAAACCAAAAGGTTTCTCTCTGATGGGATCCTTTCCATAATGTTGTCAGACACGTCCAGTAAAAATCTGAGCCCGTTCGTGACAAACACAAGGACATTTAGTGGACTTAACTTTGCGCTTTCCTGTGCAGCTCGTCTCACAGCTGCGGCTGCAGAGGTCTCACTCAGATTACTTTCAAAATAAGTTGGCTCCATCTGTCTCTTGCTCCGTGTCTCACTCGGTCGGGAGCTTCTTGTGAAATGTCTCCCTCTGGTGTTCAGAAAATGAACGACAGCTACCGTAAACCGACGGAAAATGACGGAAATAGCACTGATTTGCGGCAAATATGGTTTCGCACTCTTTGCGACTGTGATTAAATAGCAACAAAGACTAACGCCGAGAAACTTTGTCTGTGTGTCAGTCGAACAGCTAACGTTGTCATCTAGACATTGCCTTTCTGCTGTTTTCAAGGCTTCATCTGTCCTCATGGAAACAGGTTTGTAGCCGCTAAAGTAATTACATGACTCGCTAGGGTTAGCTTGTTAGCATACCGTCAGAATCAGAATCAGAATTGTCTTTATTGCCGTATAAGTGAAGAGATTTCACATTACTAGGAATTTGTCTTAGTGATCAGTGCATACATAAAACGTAAGAACGAGTAACATAATAATAGAATAAAATAAAATAAGATAAGTAAAATAAATATGGCTCTGGAGGTAGTACAAAAGTGAGTGCTCAAACTACAGCAGAGATGATCGTGTTAAGGACAGTCGTATTTATTATGACCCAAGACTGATGTGAAATCAGTGAAGGACTAAAGTTCGTTCAGGTATTCAGTTGTTTACACGACGAAGAAAACATTTTTATGTCTCTGAACTTCTTTTACAAAGGTGAGAAAAACAAAAGGGAATGAAGCATTAGTGTTATTGATGAACTGTGACACTGAGGAAGACGTGTGGGATCTTCTTTTCTGACCTGATTTAGTGAAATAATGATTCACATGTCCTAAATTTCTGTCACGTCTTCACACCGAATCATACCTTGTTTCAGAATATCATTTTAAATCTGTGTTGTGTTTCCTGGTCCAGAGGAGCAGGCCAGGAACCGGTTCCAGTCAGAGCTGGAGTTCGTCCAGTGCCTGGCCAACCCAAACTACCTGAACTGTGAGTGAGACGTCCCCTCCAGTGTCAGTTTGTCTCTTCATCAGCCTGCACACGTGAAGGGCTGCCAGCAGCTTCACTCCCAGCTAACTGTAGTGGTTCTTTAAGAGTTTCTGCTGCTTGAATTCACGTCGGCTGTTTCATTTTTAAGGCCGCACATTTCATACGCAAAGCGCTTTACACAGGCAATTAAGTCATTCACATTTAAATCCATTTAAAGAAATAAAAACAACTAGGTTAGGTTACCCCAAGTTCAGTCAGAGGGAACAGCAGAGCTTCAGTTCACACTGTAGCTGAAGATGGGGGAACATTTCAGATCATCTGGAAGTTGGTTCCCTGTCAGCTAAAAGAATCAGAATCAGAATTCCTTTATTTATCCCTGAAAGGAAATTCTTGAAAAGCAGCTTCATCCTGTTTGGTTCTGACTTGAGGCTCAACTCCACTGCTTCCTAAAGATCTAAGAACCTGCTGTGCTGTAGAGTGATTTATACACAAGCAGTCACACTTTATAATCTGTTCTGTGAGACAGCAATTTAAGAATCGGACTGAGCCACTTGGTCCTTCTGGCTCTGGTTCCTGTTCAGTCACTCAAGGTTTCTGTGCTTGCAGAGAACCTTGTCTGAAGGAGGAGCAAAATGATTTCCTCTGAGCTGAGTTCTAAGGAGTCCAGTGGTTCCAGTTGAAAAGGCTGTGAAAATGTTTTCTCTTGTCAGCCTCTTCAGAGGTGAGACAAGATAAAATAAGACTTTATTGATCCCCGGAGGGAAATTAAGTTGTTACAGCAGCAGAACAAATAACAAGACAGTGCACAATGTGCTACTAGAGTAGCATTAAAGCTAGAAACAGATAAGTAACAAATAAGCTAGAATTAAAAATAAAATAAAAACAATAAAAAAGAAGTGTATACAGAATGACCATAAAATATGCAGATATGATAGAAGTGATCAGCTTCACTGTTTACTGTCCCAACATGACGCTTTAGACAAAGTGTGACTCTGTTACTGATTTAGAGGCTTTGTGTCAAACAGAACCGTCTTGTCTGCTGAGCCTGACTTCCTGTTTGTTTGTTTGTGTGTTCAGTTTTGGCTCAGAGAGGCGTCCTGAGGGAACGACCCTTCATCAACTACCTGAAGTACCTGCTGTACTGGAAGGAGCCTGAGTACGCCAAGTTCCTCAAGTATGTCACCAATCACATGATCCTTCACCACCACAAACACTCACACAGTTTACTGATACAACATCCTGCTGACACACACACCAAATGTCGAGTCATCCACCATGGAAGATGTTAGTCTCCTCCCCCCTCCTCCCGTCTCCTCTCATCTCCTGTCCTCTCCTCTCCTCCTCTCCTCTCATCCTTCTCTCCTCTCCTCCCCCTTCCCTCATCTCCTCTGCTTCCCTCTTCTCCTCTTCCCCCCTCCTCCTCTCCTCTCCTCTCCTCTCCGCCAGGTATCCTCACTGTCTCCACATGCTCGAGCTGCTGCAGTACGAACACTTCAGGAAGGAGTTGGTCAACGCTCAGTGTGCCAAGTTCATCGACGAGCAGCAGCTGCTGCACTGGCAGCACTACTCCAGGAAGCGGACTCGGTTGCAGCAGGCACTGGCCGAGCAACAGCAGCCGCAGCAGCAGCCGCCGCCGCACGGGAACGCCGCCACCAAGTGATGATGTCACTGGGGGAGGAGTTCGACTCATTCTGGACTTTTGATGCTTGAGAGTTTAAAAACATGATGCAGTTTTGTGGTGTTGTGGTTAGTGAAGACCTGGGACCAGGAGGTGCTGGGTGGGACACGTCAGCGCTCTACGGTGGACAAACCGTTCGTCATGGCGACAGGTCAATGTATGGAGTTAATGATACTGCTTAGTTTAGTGACGGTCCCTCTGGCCTCTTTTGAACGTCCTGTGATGGATTTCAAGAGTGGAACTGTGACTGAACGTTCTGATCAGATGTTCTTAAGCTCACTGGTAACAAATAAAGGATCAGAGAACTTTGTTGTGTCAACCTCAGTGTTAAATGTTTGTGTTTCTGAGGTGGTCGCGCAGCAGCTGCAGACTGAAATGTGAAGCAGTAAAGCACAACACATATCTGGACAGTAAATTATAGTTGATGAGACTGAGCGGTTATCAGTAGATAACAAACAGCCAATCAATAGAGCTGATAATACAAAGCCAAAGTGCTTCCTTTGACTTCACGTCTTCCAGTTTTAGTGTACATCTCAGCCTTTGGTGCTCGGGAGATGAACTTCTGTAAAGTATAACAATGTTACGTTATGGGTTATCTTATTGGTTATCATCTGAGAGCCTCATGAGCAAACAGAATGCTAAAAAGTGATCCACAATATTTAACTCCGACGATAACAAACTCATTTCGTTTCCTCCTTTGAACTGACTCTTTAACATTTGGAGTTAAAGAAAACTCAAGTCTGTATTTGTAAATGTGTTTGCTGATTACCCATCAGAATCAGGATCAGAATTCCTTTATTTATCCCTGAGGGGAAATTCATTACGTATTCAGCTCTTAATACGTTAAAATGTATCATTTCATTAAAACGATTATTTCAGTGTTTATGTAATGAGTCATGTTTTTAGAAATAACTGCAGCCAAAATAAAATTTAAAAAATCTTCATTATAAAGTGCGGATCGACGGGACAGTTTTGACTACTATTTTTTATTCATTTTAAATTTTGAAGTGCTTTTATTGTGAAGGCCCCGGGGAGGAGGTTACCTCCTGGACCCCAGCGGCTGCTCCCGACGTATTACCGGCCTGTCACGTGACCCTCGCTGCTGAGTGGACGCTGGGTGCTGGTCTCCACGACCGACGGAGTCGACGGTAAAACTCCGAACTGATCCGAATCGAGTTTGTTTTACTCTGACCCGCTGCTAGCTAACAGCAACTCATTGTACAGAGGCTGTGATTTCCGTTAGGGCAGCTTGAAGCCGAACCGAGCCGAATTCATCCGCTGTGATGTCCGGGTCAAAGCGTGAGGTCACAACGTTTGTCTTCACGTCCTCTTGTTGTGGTTTGACTAGTTCTGATTTTCATCGTTTAGATGTAGACTGTGACGCCTGAACTCTCAGTATGGACTCAAATGAAAAGCTGGTCCAGTATTCACATTGAGTGGACATTTTCCACAGTGTCCCCCCCCCCCCGCGCACACGCACACGCACACAATCTGAGCCACTGACAGCTGTCTCCATCTGTGGACGCAGCACTTGTCCCCGGATGCACCAGCCGTCTTCAAATGAGTCACACACTCTGAGAGGTTAAAAACAGATGCTTGTCTTTGGCCTATGAAATGCAGTTGCTGTTTGTTTTATTAAATATGTAGTGCAGTTTGACACTGTCTCTCCTTCTGTCTCCCTGTCTTTTTACCTGTATGTCTCCCCGTCTGTCTCCCTGTCTGTGTTAATGGCGGCACATCAGAAGACATGCTGTAAATGAGATAATCTGATTCTTAGAAACGTTTTGCTTCCCAGGAGGTGACTGGACTGATAAGGACACATCAGAGACAGAGACGTTTTTATTGAACCTCCAGACTGTGAAAGTGCTGACAGGACAGAGGACAGAGGAAAGGATGGAGGACAGAGGAGACAAGGATGTGGGTGTCGAGGGCTGACTGCAAATCAAACTAAATACCTACTTAAATTATATCATTAAAGGTTTCAGTGTGTGTGTGTGAGAGAGAGAAAGTGTGTATGTGAGTGTGTGTGTGTATGTGAGTGTGTGTGTATGTGAGTGTGTGTGAGAGAGAAAGTGTGTATGTGAGTGTGTGTGTGAGTGTGTGTGAGAGAGAAAGTGTGTATGTGAGTGTGTGTGTGTATGTGAGTGTGTGTGAGAGAGAAAGTGTGTATGTGAGTGTGTGTGTGTATGTGAGTGTGTGTGAGAGAGAAAGTGTGTATGTGAGTGTGTGTGTGTATGTGAGTGTGTGTGTATGTGAGTGTGTGTGAGAGAGAAAGTGTGTATGTGAGTGTGTGTGTATGTGAGTGTGTGTGAGAGAGAAAGTGTGTATGTGAGTGTGTGTGTGTATGTGAGTGTGTGTGAGAGAGAAAGTGTGTATGTGAGTGTGTGTGTGTATGTGAGTGTGTGTGTATGTGAGTGTGTGTGAGAGAGAAAGTGTGTATGTGAGTGTGTGTGTATGTGAGTGTGTGTGTGAGTGTGTGTGAGAGAGAAAGTGTGTATGTGAGTGTGTGTGAGAGAGAAAGTGTGTATGTGAGTGTGTGTGAGTGTGGAGCAGAGGTCATCACGTAATCTGAGTGGAAAGTTTTGGTTGAACTTTGTGATCTTCTCTGTTTTCTCTTTTCTGTTTTCTGTCTCTTCTCAAGTCTGCTGGATGTTCAGATGTGTTTTTGGACTCAGGATCAGGATCAGGATCAGGATCAGGATCAGGTGTTGGTTATTTTGTGATGACAGCAGGTGACTGACAGCTCAGTAAAGTTTAACGGTCAGTTGGTTCAAATGTTTGAGCTTCAAGTTAGTGCAGAGTCGTTGGTCGTTAATGGGTTAAACGGCGGCTGTTCAAGGTCGCCACATTCGCTGACCTCATAGTATTTAAGTGATGATGCGGCAGGATTTAATCAGACTGCATTTCAGCCGCTAACGAGACCTCAGGTGAGTTTTTCTTCCCGTTGAGATCAAATGTGTGGACTCTGTGTGCTGTGAGTTTTCATTCAGCGTGAAGTGAGCAGATTGTGTGTGTCGGGGCTGCAGGGAGACTGACACACACACACACACACACACATCTCTGACTTTCTCATTTGTGTGTGTGTGTGTACTTCTTGTAGGACTGCGTGTATTTTGACATGCAGCAACCTGCAGGTTGTTGGTTGTAGTGACTCCATTACTCCACTGAAGTACAGGTGTGGGGTGATTTTTATACTTGTACTGCAATTTAGAGGGAGATGTTGTACTTTTTAACTGCATTTGGTAACTGCTGACTGCCCACATGATGAGTTACACGAAACGTGCGTGTAGCCTGCTGGGTGAGCAGGGACAGCCGTCTGTCTCTCTGTCTCTGTGGACAGAGGGGGGACACCTGGACACAGCTGTCCTGTTTATCAGCCACTTTCTTCCTGTCAGGATGTCCAAGATGCTGCAGCGGGTGGCGGTGGTCGGTGCCGGAGCGGCGGGACTCTGTGCAGCGAGACACATCCTGTCCCGTCTGAATACCTTCGCCCCCCCGGTGGTGTTCGAGCTCACCGACAACATCGGCGGCACCTGGTGTTACGACGAACGAGTCGGGACGTACGACAACGGCCAGCCGATACACAGCAGCATGTACCGAGACCTCAGGTACGTGCCAGGTACCTTCAGTGTGTACTCCAGCACCTGCAGAGGGAGTATTTTTTTTTTAGCTCAGTACAACTTTTGTCTGACAGCTGACTTTACACACTAACACTTGTAGAGTAAAGACTAAATGAAACTCCCCAGCAGTTCACACAGCACAGCTGAACCATCAGTCCACGAGTCAGTACCTGATCAGCTGTATTGATGATGCGTTCGGTGTTTTCTCCTGTAAAAACGTGTGCTGGATGTGAAGCTTTTCCTCTCAATGTGTTTGTGATCATGTTGAGCTTTGGACTGTTGGTTGGACTGAACAAACTCTGTGAAGGAGACACTTTGTCCTCTGGCTCAGTGGGACCACATGTCTCACTACCGAACAATCAATGTATTAGCCGGACCTGATCCTCTTCCTCCAACAGAACCAACCTGCCTAAGGAGGTGATGATGTTCCCAGATTTCCCCTTTGAGAACCACCTGAAGAGCTTTCTGCCCCACCAGGAGGTTCAGAGGTACCTGGACAGGTACTGTCAGAGCCACAACATCCGGCCCCACATCAGGGTGAGTCACCCTCGCTGGGGGGAGGAGCTGTCATGATGAGGCTCAACAAACTCACTCTGACAGTCAAACTCTTCTTCTTCTCTTCTGCTTCCCTGTGGCAGTTCAACACAGCTGTGGAAAAAGTGATGCCTGTTGTCATGACAACCAAAGAGCAGGAGACAAAGACAGTGTGGGAAGTGATATCATCTGACTCATCAGGTTGTCAAAAGACCGAGTGCTTTGACTCTGTCTTCATCTGCTCGGGGTGAGGCGGTCTCGTCGTGTTTTACAGTCATTACTTCCTGTTGCTACAGATAAACACAGGTGTTTGTTTGTATGTTGTAATGTTTGTTCTCTGTGTGTTTTGAAGGCACTACTCAAACCCTCACGTCCCAGACGTACCTGGGATAGAGAACTTTACAGGTACAGTGCACGTATGCTGACCAGTCAGACATTCTGACTGACCTTTGACTATGTAGCTGCTGTATGTAGAAACGAGTGCTTCATGTTTGATTCCTGTGTGACGTCAGTACGGTGAAGAAGGTCCAGTCAGTCCTGTCTGATCAGAACTACTTCCTGTTCAGGACTGCTTCTGTCCCAGAAAAATCTGAGCAGGACCAGTGGACTCCAGGATTCATGTGTTCCTGCTGCCATTAGTCATTTTCACTTCCTGTTCATAGTTTGTCTGATTCTTGTGTGGTCACTGCTGTGATGTCGTGAAACTGACTTGAAAGCCAAAGACAAACTGGACACAACTGAATAAACTAAGAATCAGTGCACAACATTTCGACCAGAACTTCATCAGCTTTAGCCTAGCTTAGTATAACTTAACTCACAGCTTGTTGGTAAGATAGTGTTCAGTTAGACTAACAGTTTCCCTCTGCTTCCAGTCTTTGTGCTAAGCTAAGCTAACCTGTCTGCCTCTGCTCTGATGAAGCTCACGTCAGTGCTGTCTGCTTGTAGGAAAGGTGCTCCACAGTCATGACTACAGGTACGCAGAGCCGTTCTCGGGTCAGTCAGTGGTGGTCCTGGGAGCCAAGGCTTCAGGACTGGACATCTCCATCGAGCTGGCCAAAGTTGGTGCTCAGGTAACAGCTGGTGTGTCAGACGACCTCGCTGACGATGTCGCCTGACACCAAACCTTTTAGTTCAGTCGCCTGATTTTTCAAATCAGGACTCAGACAGTTCTCATCCTCACTCCTCTCTCCTCTCTGCTTTCGTAGCAGATAGTAATGAGACCTACAGAAAAACGAGATCACTGACAGAACAGCCAGTAGAGAACACCCCAGTCTGGACAGGCTCAGGACCAGGACCATTTAGATGTGTTTTTAATGTCGGGCAGCAATATGAAGGTTCTGGGTTTGAATCCCCCTTCCAACCACTGGGCCCTCCACATGCACACACACACACACATGGAGACACACACATGGCCCAGAGAGACAGGCAGCTTAGGTCGACTGGTCATGTGGGCACTGTGATGAGCAGGCGTGCCCCCCCTAGCCAGTGATACCTAATAGACGTGTTGCTGTAGCGCCACCTGTAGGCAATTCTTGCAGGTGTCACTTTGTTAAAGAGGCCAACAGAAGAGACAGATTTCAGTGTATTTTTTTCTGACATTGTCTCTTCTCTCCAGGTGACTCTGAGTCACGGACTTCCTCGTTTCACCTTTCCTCTTCCTCCTGGCATTCGACAGTCCAGTCCAGTGGTGGCGGTCGACCAGGATGGCAGTCTTCGCTTTCAGGTTGCCGTCAGATTAGCACTGATCTGCATTAAGTCTGACCCTGTTTGGTTGTGTGGACTCAACACGAATGACTTTCACAGCATCCATACCTGTTTATCCACCTCCACCTGTACCCTTTCATCTCCACCTGTACCCGTCCACCTCTACCTGTACCCGTCCACCTCCACCTGTACCCCTCCATCTCCGTCTGTACCGATCCACCTCCACCTGTACCCGTCCACCTCCATCTGTACCCATCCACCTCCACCTCCACCTGTCCACCTCCACCCCCACCTGTACCCATCGTCCTCCACCTGTACCCGTCCACCTCCGCCCCCATCTGTACCCATACACCTCCACCTGTATCCATCCACCTCCATCTGTACCCATCCACCTCCATCTGTACCCATCCACCTCCACCTCCACCTGTCCACCTCCACCCCCACCTGTACCCATCGTCCTCCACCTGTACCCGTCCACCTCCGCCCCCATCTGTACCCATACACCTCCACCTGTATCCATCCACCTCCATCTGTACCCATCCACCTCCATCTGTACCCATCCACCTCCACCTCCACCTGTGTTAATCCTGACTGATTTGATGCCTGGTTGATGAATTTTACATTAATTTCACTTTGACTTCCTGATTAACATGATGTTCTGTTCACAACACGTTCAACAGGTTTGGAATTTTGTTTGAACCTTACAGAAAATACATGAACACACATAAACACTAGAAAACTAAGGAATTCTCTGAAATCACTCCTCTGATCTGATTGTTCCTGCACATCTGTCAGGGTTTGGGTTAGACCTGCTTTCTTTTATTGCATCTGCTCTGCATACAAACAATACTGAACCACATGTTAAAATGTAGACGACCTCTTCCAGGACGGGTCGGTGGACACAGCTGATATTCTGATGTTCTGCACGGGCTACAACTTCAGTTTTCCGTTCCTGGATGGGGCTCAGCTGGGTCTGGAGATCCAGGACCATCTGGTGTCTCCGCTGTACCGCTTCCTGATGCCCCCAGCCTTCCCCTCACTATTCTTCATTAGCATCTGCAAGATGATCTGCCCCTTCCCCACCTTCAACTGTCAGGTGAGCTGAACTGAAGCAAATTTAACAAATCAGAAGGTAAAAAGTGTTTTACAGGCGGGAGAACACAGAACGAGGAAGAGAGAAATCCAAAACAATACCAAATACATTTACATTCCACAAAAAATCTAAATTAAAAAACATCAAGAAAAAAGTGAATCCCGAGGAAACAAGTCCTTTAAACACAGAGCTGGTGTCATTACAGTCAGTCCTGTAAGTGTCATCACAAGCTCGACCGGGATCAGCTTTTCTTGCAGCAGCTGGGTGGTGATGAGAAGAGTTGTAGTTATCCAAAGCAGAGATTTGACGCAGAGCTGCATTGATTTGTCTGTCATGTAATGGGAGGGGACCAACGGTCAAGCCCTGTGGAACACCAGCCTGAATACGGTGATGCTGCCTTTAGCTTCACTGCCGCTCAAACATCAAAAAACTGAAAGGAGGGCTTCGACTGGATGGGTGTTGGGGTTAATCCAAGCCACCATTTTTTCACCATTTTAAGTCTCTTTTCTATCAGATGTTTGTCTGTCTTGTGGTTTTTATTCTGCGAGCTTCTGAGTGTAAATGTGAAATAATTAAGAAGGTGAGTGTTCAGTTTCACGGTGGGTGTCGGTGTTGCTCGTTAATAAGATGAGCTGAGATAATCTCAGATCAGTGACATCCAAGTGACGCTCTCCTGTCTGGTCTCTGCAGGTCCAGTTTGCCCTGGCCGTGTTGGACGGCTCAGTCACTTTGCCGCCTGTGGCCCAGATGGAGCACGAGGTCCGGCAAGAGCTGCAGGAGAAGTTGGAGCGGGGGGTCCAGCAGCGCCACCTGCTGATGATACAGCAGGATCAGTGGGACTACTGCCAGACGCTGGCTCATATCGCTGGCTTCCCACCGCTGCCGCCGGTCACTCGCAGCCTGTACGAAGAGGTTTGGCGACAGCGAAGAATACACCCCCAAGAATATCGCAGACTCAACTATAGGCTGATTAGTGACACCGAGTGGGAGCTGATCAACTGATGATGACAGATTTAACAGAAAATTTTAAAAAACGCCACAATATAACACAGTGTAGGACATTTTATAAATATGATAGAACTTGTAGAGATATAGAGATTGATGATGATCGTAGTAACTAATCTCTTCTGACATAAAGCAGCTTTTACTAAAACTTGACCAATGGACACACCTCACTGCTAACTGTCTTCTGTCCGTCACCTCACAGTATTGATTATCTGCTGTTGATTGAATGTTGATTAAATGGTGACTGGCTGTGTTCTGACTGTCCTGAATTTGTCACTTATTCTGATCTGCTTCACTGATTTCAATAAATTCTTGTTATAAAAGATTTTCAAAGGATTATTTGTGTGTTTACAGCAGACAGCAGACTGACATTCAGATGTCTGAATAGTTTTGGCCCATTAACGAGACTGTGAAAAATGTCTAACTTAGATGGAAATGTGTGAATTAAGAGTTGTGGATCAAAAGAAATGTGCTCTGATGACAAGCGAACACATTAAACCATGAACACACAGACAGCTGACATCACCAACAGACTTTAATCCAGTTAATCGTCAAAATGAGTGACAGGAAACCTGAGCGTGTTGCAGACCGCAGAGCAGCTTGGTAACATGACGTGTTATTAACAACATGTTCCAGGACTAACATGAGAAAAAGACACAAACCTCTCAGTCAAATCCATCCCCAAGTGTCAGAGTCTGGTTTAAGGGCCAGTAGAAAACCAAACCAAAATAATACACTTTGCACTGTGGGAAAATAGTGTCCATCATGGGACATCGTATGCAGTCTGCAAACCGTGTCATTTCATTTTGCTTCATTGAGCCACTTTCAGGTGCAGTGGTTAGCACTGTCGCCTCATAGCAAGAGGGTTCCAGGTTCGAATCCCGGTCTGGGCCCTTCTATGTGGAGTTTGCATGTTCTCCATGTGCCTGCATGGGTTTTCTCCGGGTTCTCCGGCTTCCTCCCACAATACCAAAAACATGCACATTAGGTTAATTGGCTACTCTAAATTGCCCCCTAGGTGTGAGTGTGAGAGTGTGTGGTTGTTTGTCTTTGTGTGTTGGCCCTGTGATTGACTGGCGACCAGTCCAGGGTGAACCCCGCCTCTCGCCTGTAGTCAGCTGGGATAGGCTCCAGCTCCCCCGCGACCCTGACGGATAAGCGGTATAGAAAATGGATGGATGGATGGATGAGCCGCTTTCAATAACGCTGACACACCTAAAAGCATGAAGACGTCCACGTATCTCAATCCAAAATCTTAATACATGCATGTCAAATCAAAGTGCTTCACACTGAGAGCGTCAGGGACAAAAGGGGATTTTAATTTCAGGAAATTCGTTGAAGGCCACAGTTCAGTATTCTGAGGACATGAAGACAATAATTCAATCGTTCTGATTGCAAAATAAATTTAATGTGAGCATTTGGTGAATTAGTCGTGATTGTTGAAGGCAGCTGATTTCAATAAATGTTGTCAGACTCCACAGTTTTTTCTTTTTCACAAACTTCCTGTTTCATAGACTGTCAGCATGTCTTCAGTTTGTGCTGTATTAGTGTCAAGCATTTCTTATCGACTTTTTTTAATTTTTCAGATTTGGTGTTAAGAATCAGAATCAGCTTTATTGGCCAAGTTTGTGTGTACAAACAAGGAATTTGACTCCGGTAAGCCAACATTTATTAAGCATTGTTTACTATCATTCAGTGCATTCCCATCAAAATGCACATTTTCTAATTTATGTATACTTGAAAGTATAAAAAAGGTTTGGCTGGGGTGGAAAAGTTTGGATGGAAGCAAAATGCAACACAATGTGATGGATGTGTGTTAGTGTTCCTACATGAAACTCACAAGTGTATAATTTTCATAATGCTTTCCCTCATTTGACTGGAGCTCTTTTAAGGGTTTCAAACGTCTGTTAAATCACATTTTCTTTGGCAGATTTTCTGGAGGTTCATTTAAAACTTTCTCTGAATTTAGATGGAAGATCCAGTGTTACTGAGTAGCTTTGTGTTGAACTACTGAAGGTTTTCCTGCTGCCTCACCAGTCATTTTCAGTTTTTAAGAAACCAGGACCTAAACCATCTAGAAGATGACTCTTGAAGACTTGGACTCATTTTCATTGTGCGCGTCCCTTTCAACCTTCTCGGCCGCCTCCTGGTCCTCTTCACCCACTACCTCTCTTTTCAGAATCTTCAGTGGCCACCAAAGGGAGCCATTCCAATGATCTCTGCGGACAGTACGTTCTGCTGGCCAGCAGCAGGAGGCACCCTTATCCCCTGTCAGGAAGTAGAGGAGGGCATTGAGCCAGGCATTACATGAGGCGAGCGGCCGGGTGACCTTGTAGCAGATGGAAACGGTCTTCATAACATTGCAACCACCGAGCTGCCCCCGCCTCAGAAGCAGGAACACCGTTCGGGTCACATGGAAAGGCAGGAAACAGAGTGCAAACAGAAGCGTGATGGTCAGAATGGTCTTAATGGATTTCCGTCGCCGACGGATATAGTGTGAATACTGTGATCCAGAAATGGAGACTGAGGTTCTCTCCCGCTCTCTAACTCCTTCTGCTGCTCCATCTCCCACTGGTCCATCCTCTCCGCCCTCTATTGAACTGGGAGCGGAGCGCAGGGTCTGGAATATTGTCCTGACCACCTGAGAGTAACACCAGGCAATGATGACAAAGGGCACAAAAAAGCCCAGCAGATGGAGGACGATGCCGTAGGGGACGTAGTCGGCAAACTCCTTGTCGATGGCATCATCCCAGCAGTTCACGTATCCCTCCTGGTCTTCCAACTGAGATCCACTATTGTTCCCACCTTGCCTTGCCCCCCCAGGCTCGACAACCCCACTGCCTCCTCGACGAACATATCCTGTCTGGGCAAACCTGAAGATGGGGCAAGTGAGGACGAACACCACCACCCACACCAATGCACAGGTCCCCTTCACCACCCGCTTGCTCTCCAGGGTGATGGTCCTCATTGGATGGCAGATCCCCAGGTACCTGCAGACAGACACCCAGAGGTCACTTCCAATCCACCATTTAAAAACTAAAAAATACTTCGGACACTTTAATAATCTCAGGTGCTCAGTTGAGGGTTTTTCTGCTTATTTTGAGCTCAGTATATTCACACACACAGACTCCAGACTACAACAAAAGGTTTTATCACATTCAGAAACTGAATTTTCTCTACCATTTTGGAGACAGAGTAAAGAAAAAAGAGGCTTTTAAAAGAATAATCATGAGGTGCCTTGAGGATCATTTTCCAATATTCATGTAAAGGTACTTTCTGCCTTCAGTTTGTTTAAGGTAGACAGACACAAAATTATCCAAAGGAAACATTTATGACTGCATGCACTAACGGTAAATGTCAGCTGCACACGTCACCGTGGATGAAGAGGCTGAGCAGAGATCTGTTAATACTCGGATCTTAGATACTCATCCGCTCACAAAGAAGTTCTTCTTCTTAGTCACCAGGATTCTGACTTCACACCTCTTACTTTTAAATATTTGATTACTGCTTTTCATCATGTGTGGTTTCACAGCTTTCGTCACTCTGAGACAGTACATTCAGTGTTAAATGGGAACTGTTCCTCTGGTGTCCCTGCTCTTCCTCCTGCCTCAGTCCACATCAGCAGGAGTGAATTTGTGTCTGTCTACGGTGCCGCCTCTAAAATGCATCTTGTTCATGTTTTTAGTTGAATGAAAAGCTGTCCAACAGTCCATTCTTTGTTTAAGCCTGTTGTTGACTTTCCAGCCTGAATCTTAATGTCCATACTGATGTTTTGTCGCCAGTGAGCTGCATATAGATTGTAGGTTTGTGTGATAAAATGTGAACACAGAAGAAGGAAACTTGGTGTGAACTTAAACCCAGCTCACTCAGCTCTGAAGTCAATCCAATCAGCTAACTCTGCCCTTTTCCAAACATTACATCAGATCTTGATTGGCTCAAAGGTCAGGAGAGTCAGCTTGCTGAATTAGCCTTGTTAGCATGTGTAGCTGTGATACATTAAGCAAGTCAAAGTTCAAAAAGCACATGAAAGGAATAGTCAAAAATTAACGTTGCCAGGGAAGTATATAAGCAGACCCCCAAGATGACCGCAAAGGTTCAGACAGAATCTCTAGAAAGACCGAGTTTGGACTTCTTTGACATGACAACAGACCTTTTGGTAAGATCTGGAAACATCTGGCATATAGGAAACTTGTCTCCAGTTATGAGTGTGAGCTGAGGAGATTTTTAAAGCACCTATACTTTCTGAGTTTTCAAGGAGAACTGAGGAGATATTTTGGCCAAAGGAACTGTTTGATAAACTCAAACAGTGACTGCATTTCATTGGCTTTGCACCTCTGCATAGTGATATAAAGTTGAATCTGAACTTATCTACTCTAATCTGACCACAGCTTAAAAATCAGGATAATAAGCAACAGACACTCTGTGAACAACGAGTTTGAAATGTTCTGCCTTTTTTAGTCTTTTCAAAACCAAAAGTACAAGAACAAACATGTGAAGAATGGATGGAAAAGGGTCTTTATCAGTTCTAATGTGTAAGTTGTTGACAGTACCTACAGTAGTAGAACATCACTCATCATCCACATTCTAGGTTATGTTCAAAAAATTCCTGTTCGAACAAGTTTAACCGAGATACTGAGACAATGCAGATTCTTTGTTTCAGTGTCTTTCTGATTATAAATAATCATATTATTGATTACTGATTATAAATAAAGGAATTCTGATTCTGTCTTCCACATTTCAACTGCTCATGAGGACTATGACTTTTCACTGGGGACATGTCACATTTATACTGCGTTTACATCATACAGTATTGATGGTATGGATAGGAAAGATTCCCGCGTTAATGACTTTTGAGTGTTCACATTACTGGACAATTCAAGATGGTTTTATGGTTATTTATTGATGATTTATGATTTGTTTTACACTAAACTCTAAGAAAGCTTTGTGAAACTCAGGGAACTCTCATCTTGTATAGATCTCCCTCCAGAGGTACAAAGTGGTATTACAGACGGGGCAGGTCGTGGCTAGCTAGTTAGGATGCTAACTTCAGTAGATACACCATACATGGGCATAACGTCATTGATATAATGTCAACACTGTTATTTCTTCACATTTTGTTCTTTACCCAATGAAGTAAAATTCCCAAAGCAAGACAAAGCAAAGCAGCATGTCTTTTTTGCGACTGACATTTAACCACCAGAAGAAGAATCAGCTAAAAGCACCTGTGTTCACCCTCTGGAGCTTCCTACCTGTGCACAGAGATGCAGGTGAGGAAGAAGATGGAGCAGTAAAGGTTAAAATAGAAGAGGAAGCGAACAAGGCGGCACATGAAGTCCCCAAACACCCAGCGGTCCCTCAGCATGTAGCTTGCCACTAGGAAGGGCAGCGACAGACCATACATCAGATCGGTGGTGGCCAGGTTCACCATGTAGATAAGTGAGGTGTTCCAGCGTCGCCCGCCACCGCCACAACAACCATCATGGTGACGGCAGGAGCGCAGCAACACCACGGAGTTGAGAGTGAGACTGAAGAGGAATGTCAGTGAGTAACACACAGGCAGGAAGACGTATTTGTAGGACTCATCAATGCTGCAGGATGATGGAGGGAGGGACGACGTGGGCAAAATGCCCGATGTGTTGGTATGACTGATTGCTGCCACTACAGCTGCCGCCAAACTGATGTCTGGAGTGAGGTTGGAGGCTTGGCTTAGTCCCATGTTGAAGGCTACTTCTGGCAGAGCTGGATCAGTGCAGGTTCTTCAGGCGTCATCTCAGCTTCTTCACTGGACTCAACGCTGGTCACTAATGGACATTTTATTCATTAGTCCTGCCTCTCATCTGTCTGCCTGTCTGTGTGTGTGTGTGTCTGTCAGTCAGTCTGTGTGTCTGTCTAATCTAATCTAATCTAATCTAATCTCTGTCTGTTGGCCATTCACTGATCCATTCACTGGTCATGTGGACATAGTACCTGTGATAAAGAGGGTAAAGAAAACACTGTCATTAGTTTGAAAAGGTCTGTTCAGAATGTACCACCAGCATTTTGCTGATGAAGGCATGTTTCGCTCAATTAGCTCCTCAATCATTAACTAAGCTTTCCGGAAACCTTCCTGCATTCACGTAGCCTTCTAGTATGGCAGGTATGTGGTGTATTGAGGCTTTTCGTTCTGGATTTAAATTCAAGCTCATGCTGTGGAACAAAAGTGTCAAATAAAGTCACTGCTGGAACAATTCATTTTTCAAGAAGACTGTGACTCTTGTGCAAAAGACTGTGCTGTCACTACAGAGTAGAGCAGGAACTGTGCCTGAGTGTTCAGAGTCAGGTCAGCTTTACCTCAAGTTAAAACCCTTCATCGGAATCATACAAGGCAAAGCTGAGGACTGATATAAAGACATGGATGGTCAGGAAAGCGCTGTAGTGGTAGACAGAAAAGCACATGATGAGGAAGTAGGATATGCTATACATTTTTGGTGGGTGGAATTTGAGTTCCTGAAGTGTAGGTTACAGTTTTATGATTTAAGTCATTAATGGACTTTTTTATCAACCCACAAAAAAATAATTTTCGGACCACACTTTAATACATCTAAATACATGCATGCTCACCAAACACCTGCAAAACTACATTCCCACCAACCTCAGTTGGAATTTGTTTTTACTACTAAATAGTTAATGTTAGCATGGTAACACACTGATGTGCCCATGTAAGACCTCGTAGAGCTGCTGGCATGGCTTGCATCCATCCCTCTTAAAATGAGGTGTAGTTAGTCACACTGTTGGTTTAACTGTTTGAACCTGGTCAGATTATGAGCTTTTGGATGTGCAGAAGAACACAGAACATGAATTAACATCAAATCCTGTCTGTGAGTCAGGAGCTTTAGATGACCAGCGAAGCTAAGCTGCTGTGCATTAACGCTCACACCGTCTCTTCATGGAGAGATCAACTTATCGTTTATGCTGCTGGCCATCAAATTAATGTTTTACTCATATGAAGATTCATTATGTCACCGGTTTGCAGCCCACCTGTTGTTAATCAGAACGTAGCTTTTATAACCCACCTGCCCAACCCTGCAATCTGCACATCACTATTACACACAGCAGCCTCCTCCTCCTCAGTTAAATATCATCAGTGCATTTGCTCATATGCTGTCCAACAGAGCTGTTAATGGGACAGAGGATTGAGATGGCAGTGGGTCAACTGGCCACTTGTGCATATATTTACACCAGAGATGTCCAAGCTGGATTTGTACCTGCTGGTGTACCTCAGCTGGAAATCTGTCTGGTTAGACCAGTTCAATGCAATTAAATTGCAAAGACTCAACTAAATCTGAATTAAAACAGCGTGAATTAAGCATAACAACTGCTTGGCCAATTAGGTGCCAGTATTTCACATTCAGAACGTCAATGTGATCTGAATCAGAGGGTTTGATCCTACCTTCAGTTGTCATCCTTGTCTCGACTGTCCTCTTGTTCTTGTCTCCTCAGGTCTTGTGGGTGGAGTTGTGGCTCAGAAGTGTCTGTTTCAGGGCTGAAGGGTCTCTTGAGGTTTCTCTCCTGACCTTCAGCTTCCCTGTAAATAATTGATCAGCATTCATTCAGTCAGAACTGCAGGAATGAAACCCAATACAGGACTGCAGAGGAAGAGGAGGAGGTGCTCAAAGTGCAGCTCCTAGCTGTTTGCCCTGAATAGAACACACACGGAGAGTTAAAAATGTTTTAAATACAGAATAGAGAGTTGACGGCTCTGCTCTGAGATCTTTTGTACAGTTTCTGCTAAATATCTGTCAAATTAATACTTTATTCTATTGTTGTTTTTTTTTTTTACTAACTCTTCTATCAAAGTGTTTCTGTTAATAAATCATAACAGTTTAGACAAAACAATCAAGGATGTTATACTCTTCACAACACAAAATGTTACATACTCATTTACAAACTCATTTTCAATGAGAAACCAAAAAGTCAAAGGTAATGAATATAAATATGCGAGCTGAGCTTGAATGTGTTCAGTAGTATGGCTGTTGTTTAATGTTCTGAATCGACAATATTTTCACAAACTATCCTTTAATCAGTAAATGCTGAATGATGTAAATGTGGTAGTAAATCACTCACCTTTTCCTCCAGAGAAACAACTGAAGCTTTAAACGTCTCACTTTCTCCTCCTTCTCACTCTGCCTCTCGTTATCTGAGGCTTAGCGAGTACAGTGACCACATCGGTCCCTCCTCCTCTACCTCCAACCTTTCTGCTCCGTTCACTCCATCATCATCATCATCATCAGCTCTGATTCATCCAGTAAATACAGAGTTTGCACACACAGTCAGGTCTGTGACTGTAACCAAACACAGCAACACAATGGCAAACATGCAAGTAGCAGAGGTAGGGACCCCTGAGGGGTTAGGACATTTGTCATAAACAAAACCCTGCTGCAAAAAACAAAAAACAAAAAACAAAAAAAACTACCAAAATGTCCTCTTTATGTGACTGCTGTTACAACACATCAGAGCTTCACTAAAAAGGTTTGTTATTTTAGCTAGCATGCTAGCTGTTATCATAATAGTGCTCCTGTATCTGTTGCTATCTTAGTTAGCAAGCATTTGAATATTAGTTTTCAACACTAGCCAGCCTGATATGCTGTTTATCCAGATCATATAATATGCTGCTAACTTTAGCACTGGGCACTAATGGTGACGGGATCAGCTACCACTGAACTGCTGCCTGTAAGGAGCTCTCTTATTATTACACAAAGGATCAACAAGTGGTCATGTTCACGCCCAGACTTTGGAACAGACATGGAGGAGGTTAAAGGCAAACAGTATGCTATGAAAAATAACAATTGATGTCAGGTAACCATATTATCTAGCAAGCGACCCGTAGCTGCTGTCATCTCTTTGCGAGCAGGTAGGTTGCTAGCAGGACATAAAACTGGTGGATTAAAGTTTGACTTGAATTTTAATCTAGAAATCCCATGAAAATGTCCCCCCAAATTAAATTTGCATACAGGAAACACAGCAGCAGGCTAGTCAAGTTAATTTTATTAATACAGCACCAAATTACACCAAAAGTTATCTCATGACACTTTCCAAATAGAGCAGGTTGAGACCAAACTCTTCAAGCCCTAACTATAAGCTCTATCAAAAAGGTAGGTTTTAAGTCTATTCTTGAACGTAGAGAGGGTGTCTTTCTCCTGGACCGAAGCCAGAAGATGATTGTATAATAAGGGAGTTTGCTACCTAAAGGCTCTGGTGAATTTTACAGGCACCCAGTTTAGAGAAGCCAATACAGAAGAGAAATATACTCTCTAAAATGAGTTTTTGTCAGTACACGTGCAGCAGCATTCTGGATTAGTTGGAGAGTCTTTACTCATGTAAATAATGCACATTTTCACTTTTTTTAAATTTAATTTTAATTTTATTATTTTTTTCTTTAAATTAAACATTTTTTATTTACCTATTTTTTGGTAGCAGGGACACAAAGAATTTCACTGCACATTGTACCGTGTATGATTGTGTATGTGACAAATAAACCTATCTTGTATCTTGTATCTTTAGGGACTTATTGGGTCAGCCTGATAACAGGGAATTGCAATAGTCCAACCTGGAGGTAATAAATGCGTGGACTAGTTTTTATGCATCTTTTGGAGGCAGAATGTGCCTAATTTTTACAATGTTGCAAAGGTAAAAGGCAATCCTTGAAATTTGAGCTTTGTGTGAGTTAAAGGACATCCTGATCAAAAATAACTCCCAGATCTCTTGTAGTGGGGCTGGATGCCAAGGTGATGCCATCCAAGGTAGCTATAGCACTAGATAATTTGTTTCTAAGATATTTAGGGCCCAGCAAAATAACTTCAGTTTTGTCTGAGTTAAGAAGTAGAACGTTGTAAGGTATAATATTGATTAATGAGCTGGTTTTTTTGTTTGTTTGTTTGTTTGTTTTTTGGTTTGTTTTTTTTTTTGTCCAACAAGAGGCTGTTCGTGGTTAGTGTCTTTTTGGAGTGTCTCAGATGAAACAGAGTTTGGGACATAAAGGAATGTGACCGAAACTAATGAATAAAACTAACTAACGCTGGTTACATTGTGGAGATATTGAGCTGATGTGACAAGAGGAGTGATAGGAACAGCCATGTTTGTGGAGAGTAATAAAGAAACAACATCTGCAAGGTAACACAAGTATGAATTTTTTAAATATCAGATGCTGTCCAGATGCCATCTCAGTTTTGTTGTTCTTTTCTCCAGCAATAAAACCTAATCTACAACGAACTCCTTAAAATTTGTCTTATTTAATGAAGTCTACTGAGGACCAGATGTAGAAGATTTGGGCTGTCTGGCATGATTGGATGGTTGCTTCCAAGATGGCCTTTTCACTCATTTCAACAAAAAGTCTCTGGCTGACTCCACACACAGAATTTTCACAACAGGACATTTTATTGCACTGTGAGTACTTTTATTTTCAGCACTTTGAGTACAGTTAGCAAATTAGCAAAATCTTTTTCTTGAGTGCAGTTTTAAATGCAAAATTTTTACTAGTAGTTAAGTATTTTCACTCTATGGTATTTGTACTTTTACTTCTTCCCCCAAGAACAGACGAAAGGATGACGAGTGATGAAGATGTGGGTTGTTTACATTCAAAATGCTCATTTGTTAAGCTTTCTTACACTGAAAAAGAATTTGAATCACATTACATTTACAAATACATTTGTAATTAATTCTACTTATTGTCGCAAAACGGGTACAGCGTCGCTGACGCAGAGAGCTGAACCCCGATGCAGACTCAAAAGGCAGGCAGGCCAAGGTCCAAAAACAATATTCTTTTATTTAAATCAAAGAACTCGAAAAAACACTTTCTGTGGCTCTAGAAAATCCTGGCTTGGACACATGAACACAAACAAACAACCTGACAAAGAGTGACGGGGAAGACGAGGACTAAATAGACAACATAACAAGAAACAGCTGAAACACATTAAGGGAGGAGAAAGCAATCAGGATAAATAAAAGCAAAGTTACATGAAACAGACACATAGGGGAAGTGACGCTTTCAAAATAAAACAGGACATGACAAAAACTTAGAACCTCATACATGGAAACACATGACAAGATGACATGAAACATAGCACATGGATTCCAAAAGCAAAAGACAAAACAAGACGTAACACTTATATTTTAAAATACATCTGGAAATACTCTTGAAGTCACAATGAAAAGAAAAACACTCACTTTGCTAGCTCATTTTCAGGACCATAATAAGCCCAAAACAGCGACTCCTCTACACGTTTGACTTCTACCTGCACCGACATCACGTCTCTTGACTAAACACATTAAGCATGTGAAGCATTACTTAAACTGTGTGTGTGTGTGAATGAAAGGGTGTAGGCTGGTACTTTACAGGACAGCCTTCCATGGATATCAGCTCCTCGTGCAATGTGACAGAAAGTGGATTTAATTGTTTACACAACGTATAACATATGTCCCTTGTGAGGCTCCGGAGGACGTTTCTGTTGCTGGTTTTACATTTGAGGGTGTCTAAATATGTTGTGCAAAGACAAACAAATCACTGCTGACAGAATAAAAGCTTCAGTGACGTTAGGTGGAGACACAAACACTGACTTGGTTATGACTTAATATCTCTGGTAATGTAATCATAGACTGTAGTGTTTGGCATCACTTAAAATTAAACAAACGTTCATGTTCCTGTACCTTAAATCTGGGAGAAAATTACATTTGCTCAGTACTGATACCATATATCCAAGTGTGTATGTCTATTATAGACATTTTGGTTAAAAAAACAAATAAACCAAAAAAAAAAAAAAAACAACCATTTGTTCTTTAAGAAACATAATAAAATATCAACATATGAATGAAATTGAGCTTGTCTTGCTACACCTGCTGTAGGAGTGTAATGTTCCCTTGTTAAAACGAGTAAACATAGTAAAACTTAAATATGTTAGTGCCCCTCACTTGCATTTAAAAGTACACATTCCAGACCATTACACACCAAAAGTCCAACAAACCACAGCGTCTGCGTTAACTTATTTTGTCTCACTTTCTAACTGACTTGTAGGAAGTTAGAGAAAGTAACACGATCTGGACTTTAGATTTAAAGACAAATGTGATTTCTGAATACGAGCTCTGTATAAAATTTAATCCCAGAAACTTTCGGTCATTTTGGATATTCACAAATCTGAGTACTGTGTACTGTGATGGTTCCACCTCCTTGAATGAACCTGCTGCTGGTCCTCCTACCTGAGAAAAACCACACTGATTTTATTGTCTGTTGATGAATGAAATGCACAGACTTCAGTGACGGCTGGTATAAACGGGCTAGTGGAGCTAAGCCCTCCCTACGTTATGGAATAAAGATGAGAAAGTTATTGTCTAAATAACACACAAAAAATTGTTATACGTTTAATGTTTAGTTTTAGTGAAACCTAAAGTGACAACAGCACCAAAAGAATTACACAGGATATCTCTAAATGATCCACCCCTCAGGTTGTGGTAGCAGCAGACCCAACAGGGTATTCCAGATGTCCCTCTCCTCAGTTCTTCCAGCTCCTCCTGGAGAACCTTGGGGTGTTCCCAGCACAGATGAGAGATATAATCCCTCCATTGAGTTCTGGGTCTCCTCCCAGTTGGAGGTGTCCAGAATATTTCTAAAGGGAGGTGCTCAGGAGGACCCTGATCAGGTGTTGAACCACCTCAGCTGGTTTCTTTCAAATGTCACCTGCTTATAATCCATGGAAGAAAAATGACTGTAAGAGCTGCTGAACCCAATCTGCTCACCCATCATGTTCAGCACATGTAATTTTCTTATGTTCTACTGGAGTCGTCAACCTGGTGGCATCAAAGAGGAAAATTTAATTTCTGACTGTCAGATCACAACCACCTCCTCTTCCCCAATGGACCTCTACCTTAATTTACAGCCCCAAACTGGAGGCCAAAGATCTTGAATGTCTTAACAGACCAAAGCAATCTGTGAATCACATGGCTGAGTGCACTTTAGAAGAAAAGATGTCAGAATCTTTGTTTTTGTTGTTTTACAGGCCTTGTAGGTTCAACAACATCCTCATTCCCCGAACATGTTGACCTTTGACTTCCAAACAGTCCAGATGGAGTGTTTGATCCTCCGTCATTCTGAAACAGGATGACTTTCTGTCTCTCTCAGGTTATTAACTTGTCGTTTAACATCACCCTGCATTCATGTACCAACTCCTGGATGAACTATGAAGTCTCATCCTGTCTCCGACACAACTCCTGGTAGTCTGTCAAGTGTTGTCTAAAAGTCAGAACAATGCTGCACCCTTTCGTGGGTTTTCAGGTGATTCAGTTTCCTTTTGATCTGTCCAATCAGTTCTGAATGCTGATGATTTAATAAATCAATGAAAGGTCAGCTAAAATTGCGCTGTATAGTAAAAGCCTCCTCGGCTGATGTGCACGAGCAGTCCAACCTGGTCCCAGAGTGGACAGATGTCCCGGATGTGGTCCTGCTGTTAGGTCAGGTCCTGGACGTCCAACAACATGGCATCCTGCTTCGTCCTCAGCTGGTCTCGTATCAACAGGTGGGCCACCAGATCAGAGCTCAGAGCTGGAAGAAAAATCACCACTGAGGTTATCAGTTCTCATAACACAACTACTTCCTGTTGTTGGTCCCACCTGACAAACACAAACAGAAGACAAACCTTCAGACAAGGATCAACAAGAACAACCAACTCGTGTGTGAGAGTGTGAGTGTGTGTGTGTATGAGAGTGTGTGTGTGAGTGTGTGTGTGAGTGTGAGTGTACCGTGTACATCCTGTTGAAGTGATGCTCTCAAGCTGCTCAGCTGCTGCACTGAACACTGCTGAAGCTCCCAACGCTCCAGATGTTTCCGTTTGGCAACACTGCTGCTGCTAGCCAGATGCTGCAACAAAACACACACACAGACAGACAGACACACACACACACAGTTCTTTCTTGCTTCTTCACCTCATAAAGTTTATGTTTTCCTCCTTCCTTCTTTCCTTTCTCTTACCTCCTTCTCCTTCTGTTCGGCCAGCAGCTCATCTCTCAGCGTTCTCAGAGCAGTGGCCACTTCCTGTTTCAGCCCAGCGACATGGCTGCTGTTTCTGCCCATTCCCAAGGAAACCTGATGAAGATGTGAGGTCAGCGGTCACATGTTTGTGTTTTTATTTTAGGTCATGAAGGTGAATGACAGACCAACTCTGTCAAAGAAACAAACAAACAAACAAAAAGACAAAACAAACATTGACATGACTTCACCAAAGCAATATTAACTGCGTATCATTCACATGTGTGATTGTGTTGACATTTGGATTCCACAGTCTGTGTGCTCAAACTTGTCTGAACAAAAGTGTCACATCATGCCGGTTCTTACTGACCTGTGAGCGTCACAGTGAGACCCGACAGCAGTAAAGGACACTGATACTGAACTGACCTTTTTACTGCTTCCTTCGTCCTCGTCTTCACTGTCGCTGTTGTTGATGAAGCACAGCTGCAGGTTTCCATGGTTGTGAAATCTGTGAACAGATGATAAACATCCTAAAGTACAAGACCACGACATCTGCACAGATGGCGGACATGTCCCCGCTTTGTAACACTTTACAAACTGAAGCCAAAATATCCCACATGAGTGCTGCCATCTTGTTTTGGTGACGTCAGGTGGAGCTGCAGCATCAAGTTCCCGCCCATACACCCATGTGAGCCAATCAGGAACAGGACTCAGCCGTCAATCATGTAGTTTCATCCACTTTTTATAGCATCAAATAACTAATAAATAAGTGTGATAAGAATGACCTAAAATGACAAAAACCATCTTTGGAAAAAAAGTATTTGACGTGTACTTTGAGTTTTTAGTTTGGCTCATGTCCCATCTGCTAACATGGAGGGGGAGGAGCTTATGAGCTGCACTGCAGCCAGCCACCAGGGGGTGTCCAGATGTTTGGGCTTCACTTTGAGGAGCTCTCATGTCTTCATCTTTATATCCAGTCACTAGTGTTCAGTGGTACTTTACTGCTCTCCACTGTGTACATCATACACAGTTCTGTATATTCTGAAGCTTCGTGCTCAGCTCCTTTTTTTCTTCCTTTCATTTGTTTTTACTAAAACACACTCAGTCAGACCAAAATGGTTTAATTAATTAGATGGCTGAAATTAATCAGTAACCACTGTAACACTTGCTGGTTCCACATTTTGAAGGTGATTATTTGATCAACAGAGTGTGAAGGTAAAACAAACCTCACCAAAACAACACAAATGATGCTTCTGATTTCCAGCATTAGTAAAGTATGTTTCACCAGACTGTGCTGAGTTATGTACGTTAGTTCAGTCTGTTTGTTGTCTGTGAGTCAGGTGTGCATCAGAACTGACCCCGATCCTGTTTAAATTCACACCAACTCTGTGAGTGTCGTCCGGTATTCAGCTTCACAAACACGAGGAGCTAATGCACACCACATTACCTCTGTGTTACTCGACACCTCCGAAAGTCTTCCTCCTCTTCCTCCCACACGTCTCTCCACACCTGAAAGTCCCCCGTCTTCAATGCCGTCACCCTCTGCAGGAAGACAGGGACACACAATATGATCTCAGCAAAACATTTAACAACTTTTATTGTTTCTGAAGGCCCAAAACTGATGAAACTGTGACCTATTCACTTCGGTGTTTCTTTCCACAAGTAAAATGAAGCAACTAAAAAGAGCAGCTTCATCCCCAGTCAGACCCAGGTCAGTCGTGAAGTCAAACTGCTGAACTTTTACTCTTCCTGAGAGAAACATCTGCTCTCAGTGTGTCTTCTGTCTGCTGGTCTGAACCCGAACAGATAAACACTGAACAGGAAGTCACTCTGATGCTCTGTGATGACTACGTCACTATCATGACCACCTGCTCTACCGACTACAATACCCATGAGCCTGAGCCAGGGCTGTTGTACAGATCAATAACATTACTGTCAATGCAGACAAATAAATAAAGTTCAAATGACTGCATATTGATATTTCTAGTTTGGACCAAAACAACAGCAAGGATTAATACATGTTACAGAGCAAATTTTCAGTCAGTTTGACTTTGTAATCAGACGCCTTCCTGCAGTGTTGAAATGAAACGAAATGAAAAAGATGGTATATAAACAGATACTTCATAAGTGGTGCTTAATGCCTAGAGAAAAAGAGCCGACAAGCATGTCCTTTTGTAGAAAGGTAGAAAACCTACAACACCCAGAATGCACTGCTGCACAAGCTTCAACTTGCTGGTTGAAAGGAAGGACAGGAAGTCTGCCTTCCAGTCACAGCTCACTACCAGCCCTCCACGGAGAAGGAGGAGGACGCTCAGCCTCCTGGGAAATGTAGTCTTTAGAGAAATGCTACCACGAACAGCTATATGCCAGGAAATACCAACACTTTGTCTTCAGGCTGACCTTTGACCCCTCCCTCCTCTCGTGCTCCTGTTTCTCCAGCTCAGCTATCCGCTGGCTCAAGTCCTCCCACTGCATGATGGGAAGGTCTGGGTCCTCCACGGAGGACGCGGTTGTGATGTGATGAAGTTTTTTCTCCTCTTCTTCCTCCTCCTTCTCCTCAGCTGTCTCTTTCTGTCCCTCCATCCCCTGAAAAAGTACAAAATACTGCAGAATTACAGAACCAAAGTACTTCAACTCAAATACTGTACGTGTTTTAACCTCCTCCTTTTTGAGAAAGCATTAACAATACTTTCATAGCCAAAAATCAACCAGCACCTAAACCAGCGACTGAACCACTAACTGAACCAGAACCGGAACGAGTAACCGAACCAGCAACGGCACCAGCACCTGAACCAGTGACATAGCCAGCAACAGAACCAGCACTTGAAGTAGTGACAGAATCAGCACCTGAACCAGTGACTGAACCAGTGACCGATCCACTAACTGAAGCAGCACCTGAACCAGCACCTGAACCAGTGACTGAACCACTAACTGAACCAGCACCTTAACCAGCGACTGAACCAGTGACCGATCCACTAACTGAACCAGAACCTGAACCAGTGATGGAGCCAGCGCCTGAAGCAGTGACTGAACCACTAACGGAACCAGCACCTTAACCAGCGACTGAACCAGTGACTGAACCACTAACTGAACCAGCACCTTAACCAGCGACTGAACCAGTGACTGAACCACTAACTGAACCAGCACCTTAACCAGCGACTGAACCAGTCCACTAACTGAACCAGAACCTGAACCAGTGATGGAGCCAGCGCCTGAAGCAGTGACTGAACCACTAACGGAACCAGCACCTTAACCAGCGACTGAACCAGTGACTGAACCACTAACTGAACCAGCACCTTAACCAGCGACTGAACCAGTGACCGATCCACTAACTGAACCAGAACCTGAACCAGTGATGGAGCCAGCGCCTGAAGCAGTGACTGAACCACTAACGGAACCAGCACCTTAACCAGCGACTGAACCAGTGACTGAACCACTAACTGAACCAGCACCTTAACCAGCGACTGAACCAGTGACTGAACCAGTGACCGATCCACTAACTGAACCAGAACCTGAACCAGTGATGGAGCCAGCGCCTGAAGCAGTGACTGAACCACTAACTGAACCAGCACCTTAACCAGCGACTGAACCACTAACTGAACCAGAACCTGAACCAGTGATGGAGCCAGCGCTTGAAGCAGTGACTGAACCACTAACGGAACCAGAACCTGAACCAGTGATGGAGCCAGCGCCTGAAGCAGTGACTGAACCACTAACGGAACCAGCACCTTAACCAGCGACTGAACCAGTGACTGAACCACTAACTGAACCAGCACCTTAACCAGCGACTGAACCAGTGACTGAACCAGTGACCGATCCACTAACTGAACCAGAACCTGAACCAGTGATGGAGCCAGCGCTTGAAGCAGTGACTGAACCACTAACGGAACCAGAACCTGAACCAGTGACTGGGCAGATGTGGTTCTTCTACTGTCTGCTACTGTAAAACCTCGTGAGGAAATAACAGTTTAACTCTTAACTCAGGTCAAATAAAACGAAGTAATCTGCTCTTTGATTTTACGTTAGCCAGCTGTGGGATTAATACGACAGCACATTCATCACTGACAAGTAATCAACATTAATCGATTTGTAGCTTGAAAAACCCTAAACAAAACAAAACAGTAAAACGGTCTGTTTCCAGATTCTGTTACCTGTCTGTCTCTCCGCCTGTCTGTCTGTCTCTCCGTCTGTCTACGTGTGTAATGTTGTTCTCTGAGGTCCTCCTGATCAGGACGGTCAGACTACAGATTAAGTTTGACACGACAGTCTACATCAATCTGGTCGGAAGTGTCCCCGCAGTAGTGAGCCTGCTTTGCCCGCAGTTGTTTACCAGCAGCGGGGAGACCTCTAAGGATTTTACCCACCTACCAGTCACATCCAGACGGCTCCGGGTCCTTCTGACATGTCGCCGTCCGCCACCCACGGGTCCCTTCAGCCCGCCGACTTCACAGTCTTTCCGCCCGCGTTGACGAGCTTCGGAGGTTTTCCTGAAACATAAAAGAAAGTTGGTCAAAGTGGCCTGGGACTCGTTGGAGCCCGTCTGAAGGAGGGCAGGACCTCCCCTTCTCCTCCTTCCTCCCCCCTCCCCTTTCCGCTCTTCCCACTTTAAGCTCTTGGCTTCGGCGGAGAGTTGGAGCTCTGGACGGGGACGGCAGCGGGAGGCGCCGTGGGTGGCTGCTCGAGAAGTAGTGGTAGTGGTTGTAGTACTACTACTAGTAGACTACTCGTTGTATCAGGGCTTTAAGCAACTGTTGTAATTAATGCGAGCAGTAACAGCCCAGCGAGTACAGCGACTGACGTCTGAAGGTGAAGAAATGTCGCCTGTGCACCACGAAACGCCAAACACCAAATTAAATCTGTGAAACCCCGACGGTCCATCAGATTCATCCGTTTGTTTGACAAAAACACACCTGACATCAGCTCTCTGTGCCTGAACAGAGTCGACTCGTACAAAGGTTTAAAATGTTTTTAAATGTTTAAATCGAGACACAGAGGCGTTCATCCCTCTGATAACCACATTTTGGCGATGTCAACCACCATCAAGTAATGATAAAACAGGCTCGGAAATTATGTATAAAGTTATATTGATGCACTTATTACAACTGCAGTGTCAGTGGTAGAAGTACAACAAAGTGCACCCTGAAAATACTCCATTACAAGCAGTGCAGTACTGTGTTACATTATCGTTTGATAGATAGATAGACAGATACTTTATTGATCCCGGGGGAAATTGTTACTGTTAATATAACACACTGACACAGGAGCTAAAGCTGGCAGGTAAATACAGTGGAGTCCATCATGAGTAGAAAGTAACATAACATGGATATACTTGTTCAAGGTCCACTATTTACAATAACTCAGACTTCTACTTCAGTACAGTACTTGAGTAAATGTAGGCTACTGAGTCACAGATCAGTAAGGCTCCTGGCTGCAAAACAGTTGAAAACATGAAGAGGAAACTACATGAATTGTTGGTGCTGGTCTGCAGTCTGCTGTCAGGCCTGGTGAACTGGTGCGGTGGGAGGTGGTGAACGGGTTAAAGGCTGCTGGTGTCCTGTTTCATCATTTTTTGGTGATGACAACTCAAAGCAGATGGAGGATTTCTGAGAGTCTGAAGAGCAGACAGTTTGATGTCCTTCATAAGGACTTTGTGACGTCCACAGCTCGTTCTCATGTTTCTGCTGCTTTGTTTATCCCTCTGCTCAGTATCACTACACTACTGCAGTACCTGGCAGTGATATCATGGTACTTCACATATTTGTTCAAAAAGCAACAACACGTCACAAATTCCAAAATAAAAAAAGGAAAAATTCAGTAATAAAACAATTACAACAAATGACACAAAGGCTAAAGATAAGAATATTTTTAAACAAATTAGTTTTATACTGTGTCACCCTCCTAATGAAATCACTGTCAACATGCACAGGAGGCTCAAACATAAAACTTTATTAATTCTGTGGAAATGAACACTAACGTTACTGCTGCACCCCTCATCTTGCACTTCTCCCTGTGGCCAGACAGTGGCGCTGTTTTCACAGGTGGTGAACTACCTCTATTTGCTCAAGGACTATGTTGTAAAAAAAAAAAATCTTTCAAACTGTTAATTTTCTGAGACTCATTGACTTCTCTGGAGATCTGTTCGGTGTTTGGGGGACCTGCAGGACCGACTCTCCCTGAGGACTGTGTGACCTGCTCGGGTTCGACTGTTTCGGCCAGCTGCTTAGCGGTTTTCTCATCTCTTGACTGGAGGTTTTACAGCAAACCAAGTTAGCTCAACAGCTAATCCTAAAAGTCACTTCACCTGTGCGGACTCGAATTAAAAGTTCCGCCGTAGAGCCGGGATAGCCGGCTAAAATTGAACTATATGACCGTACAAAACTTTGTCTCGAGTGTTTCTGCGCGGGTTTCGTATTTTATCTCGCTTTCACGCAGCCATTAAATTTGCGCTGGAGACAGCAGTAAGTGAAACGTAGGTTAGCAGCTTGTTATCAATGATGGTCCAAACCACAGTCGGACACTGGTACGATGTTTTTCTGAGGGAAATGCGGTAGAAAGACAACAGCTTAGGTGTTCAGCCCTCTGACTTGGCTGCTCCGTGTTGGCTGCTCGTGAGGCCTGCGGGTCAGGCTTCCACCGGGCTTGAGTAGGAACCGACGCCGCCGTCGGAAGGTCGGAGGCCGGCAGCTGGTGCTGCCAGTGCCGGGCCTGCGGACCAAGCTATGGAACGAATGGAAGTGGACCAGTGCGCAGGCGCAGCTGGCGGAGCAGGGGGCGGGGCACTGCGTAGATCGAACAGCGCCCCCATGATCACCAGCGTCAGGTAAGTGCTGCGCTCTGTGCGGTCTCCCATTGGGTTAAGTAGTGACGGTGACAAGAACGAAGACCTCGTAAGACCAGTTCAGATTGTGTGTATGTTCATTAGTTAGGCTGAACACACAGGAAAGATTGTAGTTCAGTCGGAAGAAGTAAAAGGATGATTTGTTACGTCAGTACTACTCGTGCGTTAGAAAAGTTACTGAAAAGGTAGTCCACAAAAACAGTAAGTTAAATAAAAGTTCGGCTTTGAGGTACTTGAGATCACGCATAAACAATGTAGTTCGCTGTTACTTAATGATTCGGATTTTACTTTAAAATACATCATTGGTAAGAGGAATGATATCAAAACAGGCAGGAGACTGTGAGATGTTTTTAAATTCATTCATTCATTCACTAATGCTTTAACTTTTGAAAATGAAAAGTCTGCAGATCAGTTATGTTGATTTCTGACTTCATGTTGTATTTCAGCGCATTAAGGCTTAACTCAGGCTACAGTTTATTTTGGATCAGATCAAACCCCCAGGAATCAAATCATGAGATTCCCAGAAGTTCACATCCCAAACATCCCCTGACATCCCACACACTGGCTGTCTCATACCCGCTACGACATTAAATGATGTTTACACACCAGTTCCAAAACCTATTCAGTGATGGACTAATATACCATTGGTATATTTTGTTATGTCTGTCGGGGATATTAATGTTCTTCAAAGAAATTTAAAAAACCTTGAAGTCAGAATTGTTTAAACAGCTCTGAAGTGTTGTTTAGCAGAAGCTGATGATCAGTCCAGTGAAAAATAAGCGATTGATCAGGTCTAGAATGCAAAGAATCACAAAAATGGTGAAACGTAGCTCTGAGAGCCAACTTCAAAAATTCATAAACATAAAAGTATGTGAAGTAGAGTCACAGGATTTTGTGGAATCTTATGAATTTAATAGAAGATTTGACATGAATTTCTTTGATTTGATCCTAATGAGAGACTTTGACGGGATGACGAATGTTCACTGTGGCCTGGCAATGAAACAGTTAAATTTGTTCTTGTTTGGACACACTGTAGAACATTTTGGTTCCGACACTAAACTGTCAGATCTCAGTCAAAGTCTCGTGCTCAAGCAGACATGACCGATCAGCTGCAGTGTTGACGTGTTTTGTCTGTTGTCCATGTCTCTGTCAGTGATGGGATGACGGTCTTCAGTCCCATGTGCTCGGCTCGATACAGACGCAGCAGCGTGTCCATCAACCCCAGCTGTCCTTCGCAGGTCAGTTTGTTGAACTGCTGAAACATTGACTGCGTGCTTCAGTCTCCGATCCTGCTGCTGACTCTCATCCACCGCTTCCTTTTCCACAGCTGGTCCCCCTTTCTCCATTCTCCCTGACCCCAGACAGACTCGACCAGAAGAGACAGGTGAGGACACAAGTACAGACATCTTCCTCCTCTTTGATGGCGTGATGGGACAAATCACACTGACACCAGAACATCTGTAGTGTTCAAACAGTTCAGACCGACTGCAGATCAGAGGGTTCAGACTGGGCAGACCTCAGGTCATCATGGAGGTTAATATCAGTTGTCTGTGTTCACGACAGGAGGAGAATATGGAGATGATGCTCAGAGGGAGTCTGCAGAAACTAAGGTTTGCCAGCACATTATGCAGCTTAACACAAATTCTGTTCAGCTGTTTGAAACCTGAGTCTAACTGACCATTCCTCTTCCTGTCTCCCAGTGCTTCCAGTCTGATCCCAGTTCCCCCAGTCAGCCAGTGGCACGACCACACGTCAGTGGTGAGCACCTCCACACCAGCTGCTCGTTGTTTCTGATGGGGTTTGGTGGTGGTTCACAACACAGAAAAGCCATCCAGTTCTTTGGTGGTCCAGAATCCAGATCAGGGGATTCAGACTGGTTCCGGATCAGAGGGTTCAGGTGGACTCCAGATCAATTAGAACAGGTCTTCATCAAACAAAGAGAGAGAGAGACAGTTAGTTGAGATGGGGTCGAAGAGGCATGTTGTTGGTTTAGATGAAGCAATAAGTGAATTTAGTTGATGAAGGTCAGTGGGAGACAACCACCTGGTCCTACAGCTGTTTCCAAGGCGGGTAAGTCAGCACCAGTTGAGGTCAGAAGGTGTTGAATTTTGACTCTAATGAGTAAAATGTTTGCATTAAAAATGGTCATAAATGGTCATTACTCCTAAGGGTTACAGGTATACAAGGCTCAATGGCACTGCGGCTCTCGGTCAGCCTGGCTGCAGTGCTGAAGACAAACGGGGGGTTGTTCTTATTGTCTTCAGTTAACACTGCGTAGCAGGCTGCTCTGGTATTCTGTGGGGCCTTTCGTTATGATTTGAGACTATCGTGCCAGATCAGGTAAAATTCTTCTAGTTTGGTGGAACACCATTTCCTTTAGAGTTCTTGTATGTTTTGCTTTCATTTGCGGGTCTCAGAGTTGCACCATGGCATTAATCTCTTTTGCTTTATCGTTTTCTTTTTTAGCTGGGCAAAAGAGTCAAGCGTTGTTCTCAGTGAGCTTTCAGAACAGGCTTTGGTTAGCATGAGACTCTGCCTTAGCATCTGAGTGTTCGGTGAAACTGAAGTGCAGATGGTATCACTTCTTTAAATGTTGCCACAGAGCTGTCAGATAAACATCTAGTGTAGGAATTGTTTCCTAGTGGCTTGTAATCAGGTAATAGAAATTCAAAAGTTATTAAACAATGGTCAGATAAAAGAGGAATTTGTTCAAAAACTATCAAATTTCAATGTCATACGTCAGAACAAAGAACAAAGTCGAGAGTGTGATTAAAACAGTGAGTGGGTTTATGTACACACTGACAGAAGCCCATCAAATCTAATAAAGAGATAAATGCTGTACAGAGACAATCGTTGTTATTGTCCATATGGATATTGAAATCACCCACAATAATTACTTTATTTGTTTTAAGGACCAGACTTGATATAAATTCAGCGTATGAACCAGGAGCGCAGTACACTGCAACAATTAAAATGGGCTGCACTGTTGAGTTGACTGTTGGTTGGGTGTGAAAGGCTAAGAATGAGGCTCTCAAACGATTTATGACTGAGTTTAGGCTTTGGACTGAATGACAGGCTTGAGTCATAAATGGCTGCGACTCCAGATCCAATTCGAGGGTTCTGATGGGGGTTCAAACTGGTTCCAGATCAGAAGATTTAGAATGACAGCTGTTTCAGTTTTTCTTCTTTTCTTCTTCAGTGGTTCCAGTCGCAGGACAGCGGAGTCACACCCAACTCCTCCCCGAGTCCCACCAGGAGGTTCAGGTACATCAACACTCTGCATTAGTGGGAGCTTCAGTCTGAGTCAGTGACTGACTTGACGTTATTGTTGATTACAGGCCAGCAGTCAGTGCCGCTGTGAGATGGCCTGCATTAACTCCACTCAAGAGGAAAGGTAATCAAATTGTTTGTGTTTGAGTTCAGGAAACAAGATGTGCTGAAATGTTGAGCAGTTTCCTGTGTACATCACAGTGACTGGCGACTCTTCTGTTAGCTGGTTTTGATCTTCTCCAACTCCCAGAGGAAAAAATGGCTTATCAAAACAACCAGAAGGTGTTGAGGTGACCTGAAGTCGTGTGATGGGAGCAGCACCATCACATTCAAGCAGCCTTTTGTTCTATTTTCATAAGGAAATGATTCTAGGATTTTAAAATCTTTTCTGTCTGTGTCCATCCACACTGAGAACTGAACTCGGCTGCCTGTTGAAACATGGTGGTCTGTGGTAAAGATAAGATAAGATGAACTTTATTGATCCCACAGCGGGGAAATTCACAACAGAACAGAACACAACAAGCAAAAAGTGTGCAAAACAGTTTAAAAAATATAAAGAGATAATAAATTAACACTCTTTAAAGTAAATACAGTACACTATACAGCTCTATCCAAGTCCTCATAAGGGAGGAAAAGAGGACTAGACTGTTGAGCTGTACAGTCTAACAGCAGTGGGAATGAAGGAGCTGCTGTAGCTCCTTCCTACACTGAGGGTGTAGCAGTCTGCCGCTGAAGGAGCTGCTCAGAGCCTCCACTGTCTGATGCAGAGGGTGAGAGGTGTTGTCCATGATGGATGTCAGCTTGGCTAACGTCCTCCTCTCACCCACCTCCTCCACAGAGTTCAGTGGGCAGCCAGGACAGAGCTGGCCCTCCTGACCAGCTTGTTCAGTCTCTTCCTGTCCCGGTCCCCAACAGACCACAGTGTAGTGAATAGCAGAGGCTACCACAGAGTCATAAAAAGTCCTTAGGAGGGGCCTGCACACTCCAAAGGACCTCAGTCTCCTTAGAAGCTGGAGGCGACTTTGGCCCCTCTTGTACAGGGCATCGGTGTCATGTGACCAGTCCAGTTTATGGTTGAGGTGAACACCCAGGTGCTTAAGAGTGTCCACCATCTCAATGTCCGAGCCCTGGATGTTCACTGGTGTATGTGGTAGTGTTTTTCTCCAGAAGTCAATCTCTCAATCTCCTTCGTTTTACTGGTGTTGAAGCACAGGTGGTTGCACTCACACCAGTCCACAAAGTCCATGATGACACACAGCCAACAATGGCTGAGTCGTCAGAGAACTTCTGGAGGTGACATCTGCTGGTGTTGTAGGTGAAGTCTGAGGTGTAGAGGGTGAAGAGGAAAGGTGAGAGCACCTTGTGCCGCAGACCACCACCTCAGACACACGGTTACGTAGACTCACATACTGTGGCCTGTTGGTGAGGTAGTCGATGATCCAAGCAGCCAAATGTCCGTCCACACCTGCTCTCTCCAGCTTCCCTCTCAGCAGCACTGGCTGAATTGTATTGAATGCTTTTGAGAAGTCAAAAAACATGATTCTCACAGCGCTCCCAGCACTCTCCAGGTGAGTCAGCGCCCGGTGCAGCAGGTAGATGACAGCGTCATCCACCCCGATGTTTGGCCTGTAGGCAAACTGCAGCGTGTCCATCGCTGTACTCACCACAGAGCGAAGGTGGCTGAGGATGAGCCTCTCCATGGTCTTCATCAGGTGGGAGGTCAAGGCGACAGGCCTGTAGTGGTTTGGCTCCTTGGGATGTGCAGTCTCAGGAACTGGAACCACACAGGAGGTCTTCCACAGGACAGTGACCCTGTCCAGACTGAGGCTCAGGACACCTCACAGAGCTGGTCAGCACAGTCCCTAAGCAGTCTGGGGCTGATCCCGTCTGGTCCTGCAGCTTTCCTGCTCTTCAGCCGCCTCAGTTCTCTCCTCACCTGGTCCGATGTTAAGGAGAGGGGTGAGGGCTGAAGTTTTTCTGCGGGAAACACTCGGCTGCCTGTTGACACATGGTGGTCTGAGGTACGCCAGCCCATCACTTCCTGTTCCTCCTCTTTCCCCCAAAACACAACAGTTATTAGACAACCAACACATTTGTTAAGACTGGAAGAGAAAAACATTTCCTGTTAAAGTTTTTGAAAAAGTTTTCCTGCATTCTTCTTCTACTGCAGCCTTCCTGCGTTCTGTTCTACGTGAGACCACAGCGCCACCTGCTGGGTGCTGCTTTGTGTATAAATAAAGCTGCATTAAGTTTTTTCATTTATTGAAGCTCGGAAGCAAATAGGACTGTTTCCATTATGTTTTTTTTTTTCTAAATGTGAACCTCGTTGTCTCTCAGGAGGGATGGAGTCTGACGGACCGCCTAAGAAGCTTTTTGTTGCCGGGGTAACCGATCCATCCAACCGCAGCAGCTACACAGTCAGGTGAGGATCACCTTGAACGCACGTCAGTCACCAGACTACAAATGATGATGAAGCTGAAGTGATGAAGCTGATGTTTCCCTCCTCCCCCTTAGTGTCTCTCAGGCTGCGACAGACTCACCCCCCACAGGAGACGTCGTTCCTCAGTCCAGCCCGCTGTCTCTCTCTCCACCCCCCTCCTTCACTCCCTTCACCTCCCACCAGCACCCTGGACACTAAGACCCGCCTCCTCATCTGTCACTGTGGGTACAGAGCAACCAGCAGCAGCTACACCTGGACGAACATCCACCACCATCACATATTATTTCTGTTGCAAGTCCCACCTCCTCGGACAGAAGAATCACAAAGACGTCCTGAGATGTTCTGCTCTCTCAGTGAAGACGGAAGGAGTCGGGGCCTGAAATGGAACACGGCTCATTTTTCTGCTTCTTGGATGGATGGACTCCAGCTCCAGTCCAGTCTGACCAGTCAGGTGTTGTGGATCTTCTCTGATCAGTTCTGCTAAAGAAGTTCTTGAGTTGTCATCAAGACAAAGTGGCAGGAGACAACAGAATGTTTCGCTGATTCCAATCGTGCCTGACAGAACGTTTGGTTCCACCTTCAGTGATCCAGCCAACATCAAGTCTGTGCCAGAAGGTGTAGTTTTTGGCTGATGGATCTGTCATAATCAACACAGCAAACCCGGGTTACGCACTTCCTGCTCATCCTGTCATTTCCAGCAATTTTTATTCATAACGTTGGCTGAAGATGATCAGTTGTTAAATAAAGACAATCCTGAATGTCCAGAAAGAACTAAAACACATGAAGGGACAAACCTTTCACCTCAACTGAACCGAACTGTCGTCGTTGAGCCCAAACCAGATAAACGCAACTAATTCAGCCGCTGAACAAAGTTTCAGTCCCTGAAGCCAAAGATTTTTGTGTTTTAAAGAAAAGGTGGCCTGACTGGAGAGATTCGACAGACGTCAGTCAGACTTTGGCCACTGGTTTCACTGGTGGAGGCCAGGATGGGGAACTGGTTCTACAAACTGTTTTATGGCAGCAGCCGATTGGTGCTGCAGCATTTGATTGTACAGATCCGGTCTCTTTTATTTCTCCGTGTTCCACTTGTTTTTCTCTCTGACCCACCTCATCTTTTCTACTTGACTCGTGCTGTTGTGGTCACCAATGACCTTCCTTCAAAAATGTTATTGCTTCACAGAGCCAGTCGATCTTAATGCTCTGACATTTCTGTCTGACTCGCCTATAGATGAGGACCAGCTGACCTGAAACTGGCTTTGAAATGATCACATCAGAAACGCTCTGGTGTGAAGTAAATCATGTTGCTGTAAATCAAAGTCGTCTCCACATTTGTTGGCTCAGACGTCGTTCATCCTTCAGAAATGAGTTTTTATTTCTGTCTGAAATGACTGGAAAGGTTCGAAACGAGTGAACAGAACTGACTCATCCATGGAAGCGGCTGCTCTTGCAGCGTTGTACAGTTTTGCGTTTTGCCTGAGCGTGTGGTCGTGTCTTGACGGCCGATTGAAACGGCGGCTGCTCTCCGATCAGCTGAGCTGTTGCTTCTCTGAAGTTTTCTGTGAACGCGTTCAGAGAAAAACTGTTCCCAGTTTTGCCCGACAGATGTTCTGTTGTTGTGGCTTTGCACAGTTGAAGTTTGGTCGAACTCGTCAGCAGCTGCAACGTGTTTGAGTTCATAATGACATGCAGTTTGAGGAGGATTTGATTGGCTGCAGACACAAAGAGCCACTTTAAGACTTCCTGTTTGTTGCAGCTGCTCAGGATGAAGACTCAAACCAGCTGCCCAACTTCACAACGTTTTCAGCCAAAAAGATCTTCATCCAAACCTTACAGCAGCTGAGACACAAGACAAAGCGTTCTTCGTTAGTGTGCTGTCCTCCTTGTCCTCCTTCGGTCTCTGGGTGCATTTAGGTGTCCCGTCGTGTCCCAGGTGTGCGTCTCACTACACGATTCTTCTATTTAAATCTGCTTCCAGAGTGAATGGAGATTTTCTTCATCTCGTGTTTGGGTTGTTTTTTGAACCAATACTCATGCTGATGTAGTCACGTGGCCCAGTGTAGCATGATGCTAAATGCTAACAGTTAGCACATAATGTTGTTCCAGTGTTACTGCAGTCTCAGATGTGTGCGGGAAGCTTTACAATTCAAACTGAAAGTCTGGTTTTCTGTCTTGTAATCTGTATTACTGTGACGGTCATTTTATAGACTAAACAGCTGAATTAACTCTTTGTTCAGGGTTTATCTACATGTCTAAGCATGGAGCTCTTCAACAATAACACGATTTGTCCACGATGATGAAAACCTCCTGTCGAACTGCAGTCGCAGTCTTTTCATTGATTTTGGTCTTGGTGCCACTTTGTCTCTGCTGCTTTATTTTTATCTTCTCGTTTTTCACAACATGTGGGTTAGGGTTAGACGAGTTAAAGTTTTCTGGTTAATGAGTCAGTACAGAAGCGATATTACACCGTGATTTCTCAGCACACAGGAACTGACCCTTCCTGTGACCCATAGTTCCCCTGCATCACACTGTTAACCAGACTGAACACTTTTATTTTAATGGGAGCCCAGAGAGGACAAGAAGATGTAGACTTTGACCGAACATAATCAAGTTCACATGGCCACAGGTGACAGGTGGTTGTATGGGAGAAGAGGCTCATCAGGACCAGGAGATGTGCTCAGCAAAAAGGACAACAAATTGGTCCTTGATTTAAAAATGTCTCTGCTGAGAAAAAAGTGAGTATTTATTTGATCAAACAAAAACAAGGAGCAGTTGAGATCAGGTCTCCATAAACAGCGTTTTTGTCTTTGACTTCCCAAACTGAAATCCTTTTTATCATGACCTCAGATCACAAACGTCCTCTCTGTCTAGACTCTTAACATTTAACTTACAGAAGTAAGTAAGCAAAACAAAATAAAGCTGTTTTCCCAGCTTCCGGACTTTATGCTAAGCTAAGCTAACCAGCATCATATCTGATAGAAATCATCTTCTGTTTTTAGCTGTTCTGTGTGGGCTTCAGTTTGAAAACTTTAAGCACTTTAAATTCATTCGTTTGTGAAGCCAAAAAACAAAAGCAGGTTTTAGTGTGTTTTCCCTGAGGGGCAGATTTTAAACGACACGGAAGTGCTGAGAAATGACGCCGATCTGCTGGGGTTTACTGGAGACGATAAAAGGGAACTGAAAGCACATCTACAGAAACACACAAATATTTTCAAACTGTAAATAGTTTTTCTTTCTTGTCTTTTGGACAGATTCTCTACATGAGACAAATGAGATGATGTATTTTTATGCAACTGTAAAATAAAAGTTTATTCAAGTGTTCATTCCCTCCTGATCTCACGGCTGTAAAAAAAGATGCAGAATGACTATTCACTTTTTAGTCCATCCACAAACTATAAATATTATATTGTATATGAAAACTATCAATAAAAATTCTGTCATAGCCTCTTCTGACCGGAAAGTGTTACGAGTCGAGTCTTAACTGTGCTTTTGTTTGTCACTTTCTTCTTTTGTTGTAAATAGGAAAACTGATATTTGGGTTTTGGACACATCAGAACACCTTGGAACTGATTATTTTCATTATCGTTGGCCTCTAAAACACATGTGTCAAGCCGGTCCACAGGAGGGCCGGTGTGGCTGCAGGTTTTTGTGCCAACTAACCAAGAGCACACCGTTTGACCAATCAACTGTCTGAAGACGTTGATCAGTTGATTAAATGAGTCAAGTCTGGTGTGCTGCTACTTGGTTGGAAAGAAAACCTGCAGCCACACCGGCCCTCCTGTGGACCGGTTTGACATGCCTGCTCTAAAATATGGTAAAACGCAAAACGTCATAAAAGTCAAACAAAACCTGTTAAGTCCGATTTGAGAAGCTCCAGTTTGACATCTATTCTCCAAAAATCAATTAAGTGATTAATGGCAATTAAAATGGTTGAAAATGAATTTTGTCGTGATCCTCTACATGAATCAAACAAACATCAGACCAGTGAGGTGCTGCTCGAGGACCAGCTTGTTGCAGCGTGTGTTCACCACAGGGGGGCAGCAGACCTCAGACCCACCAGGAAATGGCACCAAACCACAGAAACAAAACAGAGTTCAGCTCTCTTTACTTAACATAATCAAAATGGTGGTTTTACATCACTCAGCTGCTGCCATCAGGATCCTAAAACTGATGTTTAGTTTCATCAAACCTTCATGTTCAGACTCAAACTGACTGTCGTGTGAGAGGAAGAGGAGGAAGAGCAGGAGTGTGTGTCCTGAGTGAGTTTCACAGCCTGATTTATCTGCTGCCTTTAAAAACACCTCAATGAGACAAACCTCATGGCCATCAACACACACTGCGGGTTGTTTCTTGTGTTTGTGTGGTGAGTTTGAGGAGGACCGACTGGACCACGAACACAAAGTCAGTCGGTCGGACACGTCATCGTTTTGAGTCTGAATGTCAGATTTGCTGACAGTAAGATAAACAAGAACAGCAGATTCACATTTCAAAGTGAAAATCGGTCTCAGGGAAACTTGTGATAATTTATCAGCTCGTTTCCCTGATGACTAAGTCTCTTCATGTGAAAGCAGATGTTGGAGTCCACACTGATCTGCTGCTCAACATTATGCTTCACTGTGACAACTAAAAGCTTTTCAAATAAAACTCACTGAGGGAAACATGATTCTGCTCCACAGAAAGCATCAAACAACGAGCTGACCTGACGTTCATCCCTCAGTTTCTAATGAAACTTGAAGTAAAGAGCTCTGATCCAAACGCTTGTGTGAGCACAAACGTGAAGTTCAGGCGACAGGAGAAGCTCCAGCTCGAGGTCAAAGGTCAGCGGGACAGGAGGGGGAGGTCACTGGAGTTCATGATGAGGCTGGAGTCCAAGTTCAGGCTCTCTGAGGACACACACGAGACACCACATTAAGACCGAAGGCTGCAAGTATCCGAGCGTAAGCAGGTAACACGTACTAGTCACAGTAAAAGTACTACATTACATACATTTGCAGTCAGCACCACAGCGGAAGTCACTGAAAACATCATCAATACAGCTGATTGGCCACTGACTGATGGACTAATGGGTTCAGCTGTTCTGTATGAACTGCCGGAGATCAATTCAGAACATATCAGATTCGACAAACTCTTCATGTGTCTGTAAAGTTATTGAAGCGGTCAAACAAACGTAATGAAGTACAAATATTCTTTCTGAGGAGGAAAAGTAGAAAAAAGTACAAGTACTTCAGATGTACTTGTTAGGTTTCATCCAACTGAATGAATGCAGGAAACACAAGCTGCTGTCCAGTCAGAACTTCACATTGTTCTGTGAGCTGTTCGATGACGATGGCTGCACACAAACAAAACCCAATCAATAACAAATACTGATCAATTAAATAATTTAACCTCCAGCTGAGTCCACAATGATCGATCAGTAGATTTACCAGGAATCGTAGAGGGAATCTGCCGATCGGTCGATGAGAACTGATTCCGGCTCGTATGTGTGCAGCATCAGGCCACAGATCTGATCAGGGATCAGATTTGTGGCCTGATGATGCCACACAGAATACGTGACTGAGACACGCTCACCTTGGTCAAAGTTCAGCTTCTTGTTGGAGGAGCCGTCGCCGAGTCCCTCGATGTCCACCAGGTCGCTGTTGACATCCGAATCGTTAAGAGCACTGAGGGTCACGTCTGGAGAGGAGGAGGAGGAAGTGTGTCATCATCATGTGTGAATCCGCTGGGTAGAAGTCACATCCTGTCGTTTCTCTTTACTTGATACAAGCATCATCCAAACTGGCATAGCAATACAAATACATTAACAGTTTAAATGGCGGTAACAGGAGGAGCAAGGAGGAAGAGGGACTAAGTGTGGGGTGGGACGAGTGCTGCAGCAATGCAGACACCAGTTCACGGTTACTGTAGCTGAGTGGAAGACGTAGTGTGGGTGGTTGGTTGGGGGTTAGTTGGGGGTAGACTGGGGGTAAAGTGCTCACTGAGCAGCCTCACTGCCCGGGGGTACAGGCTGTGGCTCACCTGCTGTCTTCTGTTTCTTGATGGGTGGGGCCAGAGAGGGGCTGCTCTGCATGCCCGTCGCCACTACGACCTGTGAGGTCGGCACGGTGATCATGGTGGGGCCAGCGGGAGCCGCTGTCGGCGTCATGGAGACGGCGGCTTTCTTGACGGCCTTCTTTGGGGATTCAGAAGAAATGGGGACTCTGCTGTCCTCATACAACTTCCTCTTCACTGTGCTCTTTATCTGAGCTCTGCAGGAGAAGAAGAAGATAGAGATATCTCCACAGCTGACTGACAGGAAGTGCTGTTGTTTGTAAACAAGCAGGTCAGCCGACCCACAGGAAGTAGCTGTCAGCTGAGGTAGTGAGCTCAACACCACGACACATTCAGGGTGCTTTAATGGCTGCTTCTGTTCCTGACAGTCACGTGTTCGCTCTGATCCCTCACATTAGCTTAGCATAAAGACTGGAAACCATTAGCCCGCCCAGCACCATCACCTCACAGGTTTTCTGTCAGACCAGCAGCTTCCTGGAGTGTCAGTGAACCGTGTTACGAACGGGACGTGTTGCGTTCACACATGTTTGGCTGAAGACGTGCTAACAGCTGAGCTTCGTTTTTCAGGTCAGGTGTTTCTGGCTGTTCCAAGTTAAAATACTTGCCTGAACTTTCGGTTTAAAACAACCTTCTACTCTGATGCTTGAGGAACGTCACAAAGCGAAGTAAGAACGAAGTGTAACTTTTTAAAGGTAGCTAAAAACAGAGCTGCAGTAAGTCGTTACAGAGAACAGGTGAACTGTCCCTTTACGGCAGGCACACTTACACTGTGCGCTCTTTGATCACAGTGCTGATGTTGTTCAGGTCGTCTCCAAATCGACGCACCGCCAAACGCAGCATCTCAATCTCCGTCTCCGTCCACTTGGCTCTGAGGACGAAGACACTTTTTACTCAACACACACAGAGGACGTCTGTCCCTGTCAGCTGTGTGTGTGTTACATGTGACTGCGTGTCTGTACATACAACATGTTGTAAAGGGAGGCTGATGAAGTCATGTGACATTAAAGCTTCTCGTTACGGACAGAAAAACGATAGCAGTGAGTTCAGTGCAGTCACGTCTGCAGACACTAAACACAACACTGGTGTCCGTCTTTCTGTCCGTGTGTGTGTGTGTGTGTGCGCGTGCGGGTCTGTCTCACCCTGCCGGGCTGGAGTCCGACACCGGGTGCAGCTGCATGGTCAGCTCTCCCAGCTTGGTGAAGGCGGCTCCTGCTGCAGAGAAAATCTCCCCCACCTGCAGCCAACAGGGTTAACAACATCACAGGTTAAAATAATGACGATGCATGTTAATACGTCATCGTTCTACCTGTGACGGCAGGTATACGCCTTTAACATAACTGAATAGCATCATTGTGAGCGTTCACAGCCACAGCGTTTGGATGTCTATGAAAGATTAGGAGTTTGTTGCAACCCAACGCTGAATCTACCGGCAGACTTCATCGATTTAGGAGAATAAAGTTAAAGCACTTTTCATGAAGTCGAGATTTGTGCAAAGGCGAAAAAATAAGAGTTTTGGTTAGCGAGGTTTTGTGTGAAGCTATCGGACCCTTCCCTGAACAGTCAACATTACCTTCGATGCACCCTTTAAGTACTATAGCCAGGTAAGGACTCACCTTCGCAGAGGCAGACGTCATTTCGACCCAGGAGCTGAAGCTTTTTTCTTCAGTCAAAACAATAACACAAAATGACACGGCTAGCTGCTAGCTAAAGTTAGCTCAGATAACGTTAGCAAGTTGGCTAACGTCTGTAGAGGCCTCTACGGACGTCTGTATGTATATGAGAAAACGAAACTTTAGATGATTCACATTCGATGAGATGCCGCGAATCGCTGAGGAATAATTTTATCTGTTACATATTCAGAAGAAAATCTCATAAATGTAAAACAAAGGCAGACGAGATAAAGGAAATGTTGCGCGTCTTTGGAAGTTGAACGCCATTGGTCAGTCTCAGAGGAAAAGGCGGGGCAAGTTGTACTGGACACCGTCATTGGTGGCTGCTCTGCGTGTCACGGTAGTTAGCGGTTTTCACCGAGTGAAACCGAGTGATGAGGGTCAGCTGACTGAGAGGCTCCGCCGTCCTTCGATGGACCAGTTGTCAGTTTAGAGAATCAAAACTACAACCAGCTTCTGAGTGACCAAGAACACCGAGCGCAGCCATGCCGTCGCTTTTGTTCTGCGGACCGAAGATGGCCGCCTGCGGGATAGTGATCAGCATCTGGGGAGTCATCATGCTGGTAAGACATACGGATCTCGGGCAGGGAAGTGGGCTATTTCCTGGAATCGTGCTCATCAGCTATCTAACAGCTTTCGAGGACATTGACCCACTCATTGAAAATCAGTGTCGGATTTCTATGATATCGTGTGTTATTTTTTGAAGTTCGCGAAATCTGCAAAATGATATGAAGACAAAGTGTCTGTCGCATAGTTATCATTCAAATTCTTCTCCAGTAAATATACGGAGCCCAAGTAGGCCGCGCTCTAACTGTAGATCAATACCACCACCCGTTAGCTCGATCATTTAGCCTGTGCTAAATATATGTGCCTGTTATTAATGTGGGCTAAAGTCTGGTTCTTCGGTGGACGTGTTTGATCAGCCAGCAGACCGACGCGGTTGTGGACGTACTGATCCGTCAAATCGTTTTCTGGGCCGATTCTGTCCGTCTTTTGGGAAGATTAAACCGCAGTTTTAATTCAGGAACTGAACAGGTTGGACCAATCGCGTGACTGTATTTATGTCCTCGTGATGTTTGGATGTCAGTTTTTCCACTGACAGGAAGTTACATGTTGGCGGAGAGCCGACATTCAGACCTCACAGTCTTGTTTCAAACAGATTTCCTCTGTGTTACTGGATCTGCACGATTCTTATGTACCAGCGTGATAATCCATCACACGGGGCCTCGCTGGGTCCGCGAGCCTCACGTTGAGCCACTTTGTTCTGTTTCTTCAGGCCATGTTGGGAATCTTCTTCAGCGCCAAGTCAGCCGTGCTGATCGAAGACGTCCCGTTCACTGAGGAGGACATTCGTAACGAGTGAGTCCTTGGATGTTTCAAAGAGTAATCAGAACCATCTTATTATTGATCATCAGACTAGAAGAAGAAGAAGAAGAAGAATCACTTTATTGACAGTATATATATTTTTAACCACACACACTGAATTCGTCTTCTGCATTTGACCCATCCTTAGTTGAACACACACATGCAACACCCGGCAAATTACATGCAGTGAAACACACACAGGAGCAGTGGGCAGCATCAAGCGCCCGGGGGGCATATTGGGGGGTTAAGTGCCTTGCTCAAGGGCACATCAGCCAGCTAATGAATCATTAATCACTCCACCACACCCAAATTTTTCCTGCCCGTCCGGTGGGGGAATCGAAGCCGCTTCTCCATCCTCTAGGCCACGGCTGCCCCCTAATCAGTTGTAACAACTCTGCCAATAACAGACACGTCACGTGAAACTCACAGCAGCATTACAGTGGATGACTTCAGATAAACTATGCAGTAACTCGTCTGTTTTTCTGTCCTGCAGCAAAAACCCTCCTCAGAACATCTACAGCCTGTACAACCAGGTCGGCATCAACTGCTTCATCGCCGCTGCCATCTACGTGGCGGTGGGCGCCGTGTCGCTGTGCCAGATCCGACTCAACAAGCGGCAGGAGTACATGGTGACATAAGCGGCTGCGGCATCACCTGACCTCAGCTGAGCTCCCCGTCTGTCCAAAAAGTTTACGTTACGGTGTCCCACTGCTTCCTGTTGAGTGGACCAATCAGCAGCTGAGGGCGTCACAGGCTGGCGACATTGACATGGTGGGGGTGGGTCAGGTGAAACCGGAGTAATTTATTTTAAAGTGTGTTTGTTGTCTGTTGTTGCATCATTCCTTTGAACCCGTTTTGCACATCTCGTTTTTCTTCATCGCTCCATAAGATGTCCACGAAAATGGTGAAAATTAGAAATTAATTCGTCAGCTAGTTGAGCTGCTTGTTAATCTGCTGGGGGCGACGTCGCGACAGCATAAACAGTCAGTTAGATTTTTGTGCCTGTTGCAGCTAAGCCATCAGAAACAGGTGTGTGCAGGTGTCAGCGGCTGCCTGATCAGACAGAAAAGATGATGCGTGTTTGTGGATTCAATAAACTTTGTGTGTGTGTTAAAACCTCTTTGTCCTCATTCTTAGCATTTTACAAACTGATGTTTTGCATGAAGACTGGAGTCTCTGGCAAACCACTGAGGTGGTGCGCAAAGTGTTTCACGCTCCCAGACACTTGACCACTTCACGAACTGGTTTGGTTCATGACTAACCCCACCCAGCCACCACTGGTCACCATCTGCCAAAAGGTACAGGAGTATGTGCTGCTGGACCTCCAGAGGACAGGTCTGCCCGGTCGTAGTTAACCTGACAGACAGACCGTGCATTTCGCCTACACGACCTACAGACGGACCTTCTAACTCTGCCAGAGATCATCTCCGTATCAAAGTGAGTTTTAATAAGGAATGGGCTACACAAATAAAAATAAATAAATAACTCACACTTAAAACTGATGCCAAGTCTGTTTTATGAATAAGGTCCAGGACTATATGTTCATGAGTGACATTCAGTAGTTAACTTGAACGAGAACCAGAAATGACCTGAAAACAAACCACTGTATGTTTATTTCTACCCGACTTTATTAAAAATATTCTCAACAAAAATCACACACACACACACACACACACACACACACACACACATCCACAGCAGAAAAAAGAAATCATACAGAGCTTCCCATTTGACAAAACTCATTTTACCTTCACAACAAAAACAAAAACCTTATTGGCAAGCTGACAGTTAATCTGCAAGAAAAGAAACACCAATCAGTCAGCCAACTGATCGCTGAAGCGTTTCTTCCAAAACTCTGCATCCGATTTATGAATAATTAGGTGGACAATAAAAATGAGCCATACGAGTTTCCAAAAATATACAACATTTGTGTCACACACAGAAACTCTACAAAAATAGAGCATCAGTCCCTTCACACTCTGAGTCAGGAAGTCCGTCTGCGTGACTTCCTGGTTGGTTTCCATCACTGGTTTCCATCCGCCAAACAGGAAGTGAGGACACAACAGCTGATCTGCACACCGTTGGTCTCACACAAAGTAACTTCAACTACTGACACAGTGAATGGAGACCAGGACATGACTGGGAGTGAAACTGGTTTCCAAAACCACCTGCCAAACAGGAACTTTAACTGGTTTGACTGGAAAATTCTCAAGAGAAATGATGAAAGTCTGATCCTGATGGTGTAGAAGAAGAACCTGACAGACACACAGAAGCTTCGTCTGCTGCTGGACAAACTCCAGCTGAAAACTGTCACACTTTTCTTCTCATTGGGTCAAACGCCTGTGATCTCACTGGCCGACGACGAGCTGCCGCAGGTACGACTGCGTGAGGCCTCTCAGCTCCTCCAGCGTGTAGTCCTCCGGCATCGGCAGGCGGGTGACGTGCGGCGCCAGCTGGGCGAGGGGGATGCTCAGGGCGTCGGACGCTGCATCGCCCTGCTGCAGGCTCAGCACCACCCGCAGGATGTTTGACACACGTTTCGCCATCTCTGCAGGGAGGGAGGAGGGGCAGAGCTCAGGTTGGATCCTCATCCAACAACAGCAACAACGAGATCCACCTTCATCCACCCATCAGCCAATCAGAGGGCAGTAAATGAATGGTCAGCGAAGCTCTTACCTGATTGGGCGAGGCGGTCTCTGGCGGCTCGGCAGGGCAGAAGCTCGATCCTGCCACAGAGCGACGTCACGTCCGTGTAGAGGCGCTCCAGCTCGTATCCGGCGTTGTCCAACTGTCATCGAGGACACAAACATCAGACAGACCTCACATCACTTCTCAGGGTGGAATGTGTCCAAGTACATTTACTCATGTACTTGTACTTTACCTGAGCATTTTCACTTGCGCTACTACATACTAGTACTAGCGTCCATACCTGCTGGATGTTCTGCAGAGTCTTAATGACTCGGATGTAGTCCAGGTAAACCCTCCCTGCAATGTCCCAGTCCTGGATGGTGGCGCTGTGTTCAGGGACCGCCAGCCCCTCCAGGAACTCCAGCAGGTAGTCGTGGTTGTCGTTGACGATGCAGTCTGCAGGAGGACAAAACAGATAAACAAAAATTAGAAGCCTCATGTAAAAATCAGACTCAAAGATCTGTCCAAACTTTGCACTCCTGACAGAAACTCATTTCTTAAACTGCTTTGACTTTATTCTGAAAGCAGACACGGAGACGGACAGGAAATGAGGGCAGCGAAGCAAACACTGTGATCTTTGGGGACGTTGAAAACCAGTTGAAAATGATGCCAACAGGAGGCACTGACCTGAGGCCAGGTGTTGGATAAGCAGCCGGTGACATTGGTTCCAGTAACCAGCCCGGTACAGGTGCAGGGCCTCCTGGTGTCTGTCACCGTCTCGACGGGCTCGGGTGGCCTTGGCCTCGTGGACCCACCGGTCTGGGATGAGCAGCCTCTCGGTGAGGAAGCGCTCCCTCCGGACCGACTCATCTGTGTCCTGCAGGGGGCAGTGGAGGGTCAGCATCTCCCTCACTGCTCGCTCCCGCTGACTGAAGACAGAGTGGCAGAAGTTAAAGAACAGAAACAAAAGGACGTGAAGAAGACTCACGCAGACAGAAGTCAGACATTAAATCAAGCGTCGTTTTTGTCATCAGCTAACTGGTAAAAGCTTTCAGTTAAACGTTACGCAGAGACCTGCAGAGGACACCAGAGCAGATAAAGACGAGCTGGACGTACGTGTGGTCCGGGATGTGCAGCAGGATGAAGACGGCCATGTGCCACAGGCCGGCGCTCTCCAGCTGTGCGGCATAGCTGCTGTGGAGAAGTCCCTGGCGAGCAGCGCTCAGGTTGCTGTAGTGCAGCGCCTGCAGGACATTCCACAGGTGCCAGCTCAGGCGGTAGTCCAGACGCTCCCAGGTGACGGTCAGGGGGTCCAACAGCTGCTGCAGGCTGTAGTGTCTGCAGACCACACAAAGCCTCAACAAGTCGTTCACTCATCACTGATGGCGTGACCCTGATAAGGTCACAGTGATGTCATCAGTCACCTTCAGCATGCAGACCACAGATGTGTGACAGCAGTTGGAGGTGCTGATCCGTTATGCTAAATGCAGGAGCTACAGCTAATGATTACTTCCATTACTGATAAACTTGCTGATTATTTTTTGACTCATCAGTGATTTGGTCCATAACGTGTCCCAGAGTCCAGCAGGATGCCTTCAAATGTCTTCACAAGACAAGGAAAAGCGAGACACTGTTTTTCTGAAGCATTTTGCTGACAGTACGACTCGTTCGCTGTGATGTGAGGATCGACCAACAAGTTAGCTGACTTGTTTCAGCTGTAAAACCTTCGGGCTGAACCAGCTTATATGGACAAAAAGTCGATATTCTGGGACCAATCATTAGTTAGCCATAAAGCTGTCACTTCAGGACTGAAATAAGCTGAAGACAAAATGTGTCCAGCTCCAACCCTGAACTGTTCACCCAATGACCAAGAACAAAGCCCGGTTCAGTTTGATGACATCTGATCAATCTCTGATCAATGAAAAGTCTGATGGCTTTCTGATGGCTACAGCAGAATTTCTGGACCTCCGCCCTTCACTGACGGAGGTGAACGGGAGGTTTTCCTGTGTCCATACTAGAAAATCAGAACCAATCGGCATGTAAATAGGTGAGACCGGTTTACCTGTCACTGTACAGTTTGAGCAGGTGGAAGCAGAGGTCGTGCAGCGGCCGTTTGGACACCTCCTCCTCCTCCTCCTCCTCCATGTCCAGCTGCTCCTCCTCCATGTAGGGAGGCAGGGGGGCACAGGCATACCTCCCCCCGTCACGTGTTCCCTGCAGGACAGAAATGGAGCAGACGATCAGTAGGCAGGACGCTCGCTGTAACAGCAGGTAGAAACACCACATGACCGCGGAGCAGCAGGCGGCAGCTCACCTGGAAGGCAGCCTCATATCTGGCGAGAGCGTCTGCCACCGAGGCGGTCGGAGGCAGCATGAACCAGAGGTGGACGGCAACGCAGCGCTTCCAGTCCAGCTCAGAGCAAACGTTGACCACGGAGTCAGACGACTGCCACACCTGAAGGACGACAGGAAACAGCAGCAGATACTTTGAGAGGGCTGAAGATCAAGAGGGGAAAACACATTCATGACCTTCAACACACGTCTTCGTCTGTGTGTCCAGCGAACAGATTTCTGCTTGGCTTTTGAAACTCAGGGAGTGAATCAAACATGTCATACAGGTTTGCCAGCGAGCAGCGTGAAGATGCGAAGTCGGTCCTCAGGCAGGTAGCAGTCGGTCTGCATGCGGTTCCAGTCAGCAAGCTGAAGGGCCAGGAGGTCCCGGCAGTACTGAGCACCCATGGCCTGAGACAGCAGCAGGGACAGACGGTGGTCTCCTGAGGACAAACGTCAGTTCGTCATCGCCGACATGTTCGTCTTCTGTCTCTTGTCTTTCTGTCTGCGGTGTGAAACCTCACCTTCCTTCTGTGCCCGTCGACACGCCTCACTGATGCGGTTGCCCGTCAGGTAGCTGAAGATGGCCTCTGTATGACGACCTTTCCCTGCCAGCGCCACCTCCTCCTCCACCCTGCAGGTGGCTCCGCGGGACAGCCAGGCCGAGAAGGCTCGCCTCCTCTCCAGCTGCTGCTCGTACTCGTTGGGCGGCACAACATCTGGATCCTGCTCTGCGGGACCCAACCGGCCCCACAAAGCCTCACACAAGGTCCAGACCTCAGACCAAAAACCCAGGAGAGCTGCAAGAGACAGACGGAGAATCGTGAGGCAGGATGACCTCCACCCAACACCCACGTGGTCAGAGTAACCACTAACAAGCATTCAAGCTAAACATTAAGTGAAAACCTGCAGAACAGACGATCGTTTCTCTTACGGTCTGCGTCTCCTTGCTTCTCCTTCAGTTCTGTGATCCACTCTGCGTATTCGTGGAGCGCTGCCACGCCGGGCTGCGGTCGGACCAGAGGGCAGGTTGAGTCGCCTGTGGTGGTGACTGTGCTGTGCTTCAGACAGATCTCCAGGGGGCGCTGCAGCACCTCCTGACCCTCCTCCTCCTCCTCGTTGGTCTTCACCACTGGAGGCTGCACATCCACCAGCTGCTCCAGCACCACCTTGTAGGGGCTTTCTATCAGCCTGCAAGAGGAGACAGGAAACACATCAGTCACATGACTCACACTCCGAGTACTTCCTGTGTGATTTACGGTTCACATCTCAGAACAATAAGATGTTCACTACAGAACTAAAACAGGTACTGACTGTGTGTCTGTGTCTGTCTGGCTTACGGTTTGCTCCTGGCAGGTTTTGGCAGGAAGCTGAAGTCACTTTTGGTCATAGGGTCTTTACGCTCAAGCTGTTTGCCCAGAGGTGAGCTCAGCTGGTGGCCACAGTGTGCCAGCGTCCAGCCGGGACCCCACCCCACCCGAAAGGAACGACCCGCAAACAGACCGGCATCCATCAGCAGACCCCCCTACACAACAAGAATGATCATGAATGTGGAGAAACAATTCAGGTGGAGGAGCTCCTGTGATGACATCACAGAATATTTTATTTCCTGTTAGAACGTGATTCAGCCTGAACATTTGAGTATTTATATTATTTCACGTTGACAGGAGAAGATTTTAATTCAGCTTCAGAAATCTGAAGCCAGTCGCACTGGGAAAAGGGTTCCTGTTTGAACGTGTCGGTCGTAGCTGTTCAGCTGTTCAGAGGTGAAACAAATGAGCACCAACCTTCCCCTGGGTCACCGACTCTTTGAGGGGGACGGGGCCGCCCAGACGCCGGACCCCGACAGTCCTGATTGAGGGCTCTGGAGTTCGAGGAGGCAGCAGGAAGGATGTTGGGCCCGAGCCCACCCAGTGTGACGACCGCGGGGCTTCAACAGCAGCCGGAGATGCTCGAGACAGAGGAGGAAGAAGAGGATGAGGAAGCCGAGGAGAATCTGCCAGCTGAGAGAGGCCGGAGGTGAAACGAGCCTGAAGGAGGCCTCCCGCTGCAGACAAAGACAAGTTTTCTGTCACCATCATCATGTTTGTCATACGCTCACTCGTGCAGGAAACAATCCTGATTCGGACCTCATTACTGTCAGGCAAAGCTTAGCATTTCCTACCGGAGGGTCGGCTCGGAGCTACCGGCTGGACCAGATGTGAGGACAAGACGTCGGTGGAGACCTTCATTGCTCCGTGATCCTGGAACATGTCGCTCTCCTCCTCGTCCTCAGCAAACAGAGACGCCTTCATGATCTGCAAACAGAACAGAGAGGAGCCCAGAGTTTAATTGTGGAGGTGGTGTGATGAAGTCATGCACTTCCTGTCAGCCAGAAAGTCTGTCTGTCTGTACCTGGAGGGTGTGGGGGTTGATCCCCAACGAGGATGCTATGTGGCTGGACGTAGAGACGCCGTCGTGCTCTGCAGAGATCAAACCTCCGAGTCTCCCACCTGACATGACCATCTCCCCGCCCTCCAGCTCGCCACCGTCCTCTCCTCCCAGTATGCTCTCTGTGGGGAAGCTCTGGGTGATGTCAGCCATGTCGCTGTCCAGTTCGGCCACGCCACCCGGCAGATCGGCAACAGCAGTGGACTGATGGGACAGATACGGACACACAGTCAGGCTGTTGGTCTGTCTGAACTCTGACTCACTCTTCGGTCACGGATCATAACACCTACTGACTGACTGAACACATTAAACTGATCTCTTGTGTTTCAGTCGGTTTTCTGAATGTTGTCAAAACACAGTGCATAAAGCATCCACATTAAAACTTCTCTAACTAACTAAAACCAGATCCAATTAGAGACTGGTGATGGACACTGCTGCTCTTTCCACAAACTTAACACTCCAGACATGATTATCTTAAGCAACTTTATTGGTTTTGCTTTCATTAATCACTCTGAAAATTAGTACAGGTCATGTGACATCCCTTAAAGCAGGCTGAAGTTTGAAATGTTTCTCTGCTACAGAAGTCTAACATGAGATTAACATGTAGCTACGAAACAGCAACAAACACACTCTCTGACGCACTGGTCTGATGTTTGTTGAAGCTTTTGTTTGTTCCTGATGTAATCATGCAGAGCTGTTCGGCTTCAGATAAAAACAAAATACAAACGTGTCTGTTTTGGCTGTGGGACGGATGCGGACATGAAGCCTCCGTCTGAAGGCTGTGGGGACGTCCATGTCACTTTGTCTTTTATCTCTGCTGATTTCTGTCAGTGATACTTCTTTCTTTTCTAAATATAAGACCCGATGTCCAGCACTCCATCTAGTGGATGGGGCTGGTGGTGCTGAAGGCCTGAGCTGACCACCAAACAACGTATTGCTCTGCACTTCTGTCGCTCAACACATTTCCAAATTCAACAGAAATATCCTTCAGATAAAAAAGATTTAATTTATATTATACATATTTTTATATTTCTCGTTACTTCAACTCGAATAACCTAAGTGTTATGAACACTTTTAAGGTTCTGACAAGTTGAAAATTTATGTGGAAAACTCATGCTGGAACTAATAAAACAATGAAATTATTTACTGCTGTCAAAAGGACAGAAAGCTTCTGCTGCTACAACCAAACAGCTGAGAACAAGCACAAGTTTGAGTGAAACACTTCTTTAATCATCTCAGCTGTGTCAGTGAGGATGAGGATGGATGCTGATGGTGACAGGCTGCTCTACCTGAGCCTGTGGCACCACCTGCTGCTGGGACAGGGGAAGCTGCTGCTGCAGTCTGGAGGGAGGAAGTGGCATCACTGCCTTGAGCTTCTTGGGGTCAGTTTTGGGTGGTATGTCGTCCTCCTCATCAGAATCCTGCAGCCCATATTTGGAGAAATGGGCCACCTGCAAGACAAGGATGAGGAGTCAGTAACACCTGAGTCAACACGCAGCACACACTGGTGCAGCTCTCATAGTGCATCAGAGTTCAGTTTGAGGAGACAAAAGACAGACTTCTTATTGGAAGTAAATGAGCTGAAGCTGGTCTTTGTGAGCAGCAGTGACTGACCTCGAACACCCAGGATCCAGTTTCAGGTCTGTACTCCAGGAAACGGGCTCCCTGTCTGCGCGAAGCTTTCTCCAGCCGGCCCTCATAGTTCATGTCGTTCAGACGCTCGGGGCTCCTGATCTGAGTGCAGGTGGTCTTGTCGTTTGGCCAAACGCCGTCCAGAGTCACCTCGGCTCGCCTACAACAGGGATCAGGTGAGGACAGGAAGCAGACGAGACCAGCCAACGAGCAGTCAGCCAACACAAAACATTTCCCCCTGACAGCCTGTGACTTCACCTGTTAAGCCCCTCCCCTTCTGGTGGCTTGTTTTTATCATCCGGGTAGACAATGACCTCTTTGCGTCTGAAGTGGACAATATGGTCAAGGTTCAGTCCCGTCACGTTCACCTCGCCAGGGAAAAAGACGGAGCCGTATCCTGTGAGCGCCAATCAGAACAGAGCGTGACAAAAGTCAGACATGCTGAGCGGCTGCAAGGTGATGCAATGCGTTTGGCCATTACAGTCTGAGAGGGAGGCCATTACCTTTCCTGCCCACAGAGAAGTTCTCCACCACACACTCTCCGTTTTCATCCACCATGTCAGCCAGCTCCTCCATGGAGGGGATGGTGTAATAACCAACCCGGGTCAGAACAATGCCTGAAAAGCAGCAAACACGAGCATCAGTGGTTTCAGCCTGCAGCCTCTCAAACCCAATCAGGGTGTTTTTAAAGGTCGACATCAGTGCTGCTTTGCTGCTGTGTTGTGTTCTTGTTCCAGTAAATTCAAGTGGGGAAGTGGCAGAGAACAGAGAGGACGACAAAACACTCTTTCCTCAGACTTGTGTTCAGAGTTTAGTTTATGATTTATATATATAATTAATATATATATAAATATATAATTTATAGTTTAGCTTCTGCCCCATCTGTTCACCACAGCAACTGCTAAAAGTTCAATAAATGGTCAAGCTGATCACAGATCAATACACACACATTTCAGTGATGTCATATATGCAAGTCACACAGTGTTTCTACCTGCTGGGTGAGGAGTCTGTTGTGACTCCTGCTGCTCCTCCTCTCGCTCCTCCTGCAGAGACTCCTCCCCCAGAGACACACACACGTCCTCGCTGCTCAGCTGAGGAGATACAACCACAGTTCACACATAAGTTGAGAACACACACTTATAGTGACTTATGAACGCAGTTCGACCTCCGCGACTCTTCTGAGCTGTGCTTATGTTGTTTCTGACATGACTCAAAACATCTGCTGTGTGAGAAAAGGTGATGACACAAACTGATCTGTTTGAATCAACACTGAATATCCAGACATCCCACCAGACATCACATGAACACATGATCAGATGTGACGGGACGCGAGTCCAGCAGCTGCTCACCTCCAAGCCGTTCCTGGTTGCTTTGTGCATGTTGAGCTCGCTGATGGTGTCCTGCAGGCTGGTCTGAGCACGGCCCTGTGGGATCGGCTTTGCGATGGGGTTAACATAGAACTGGGTCACCTCTGGATCGTCGTCTGTCCGACTGCTGGGGCCCGGCACCTCCCTCAGCTCCTCCTCCTCCTCCTCCAAATGACTGCAGACAGGAGAGCAGTACGTTATCAAAACACTGTTAATAGAATTAAATTTAAAATTCTGTAGTGGAACACAATGAAATGTTCCACTGAACATCAAATTAACTGGACTTGACTGGTGCTGAGCTGCTGCTGTGTTTAAAGCCCTGCAGAGAGCAGACAGCCAATCAGAGCACTGTATATGTGTGTGTGTGTGTGTGTGAGTGAGTGTGTGTGTGTGTGCGCGTTCAGACCTGTGTCCGTTCTGTGGATAGTCCGACGGGGACGCAAGGTCGTCCGTCTCTTTGCTGATTGGACCGCTGTACTGACTGCTGTTCAAGTTCTTAAGAACGAGCTTCTTGATGCTCTTCCTGTGGACAACACATGCAGGTGAACTTGTTGTCACCGCACGTGCACACCTTTTCACACACTGTTGCCATGGTGATCACATGAGTACCTGGGTACAAAGGCTCCATTAGTGAGCGAGGGCTCATCATCGTCCAGGCCATCGAAGAGCTGTGACTTGACGGCCCCCGATGATGTCAGAGCTTTGGGGCGGACCCTGGTCGCAGGCCGAGGGGTCAGCTTGTAGTGAGTGGGAGTGGTCAGAGCCTTCTGGGCAGTTGGATTGGTTGGTTTCAAACGCTGTCAGAAAACAGGATTTATGATTGGATACTGAACCCGTAGAAACACAACTCACCAACGCAGTCATCGGCCTTGATTACATCAAGTTTACTGTGCTTATCAAACAGCTGCCTGAGTGACTGAAGACAAAGTGCAACACCACAGTGAAAACACTGCAAGTGGGTCACCTCCTCTTTCTTCTTGGGGTCTGACAGCTGGTTTCTGAACAGCGGCGAGTCTCCGTACGGCGAATAGGCCAGAATGCTGAGCTGTTGCTGAAGCATGGCCTGCTGGGCGGTCGCAGCACTTGGATCTGTGAGGGCTGGAGGAGAAATAAAATGAGACTGTGACCAGTTTCAAGCACAGGCTCAAGAACACATTTCACCCATTTCACATGGCTGTAGGGTGCAACTGAATTTCCATTTCACCGCGACACTAAAGAGAAGAGATGCTGCAGAGTCTTCGTCAGTGTTTTGAATGCTGATAGACATGCAGACAGGAAACAGAAGCATCACAAATTCCTGAGCGAGCCGCTCACCAACTGGCTGCTGCGCCGCTCCAAAGCCCAGCGTGCCGGTTCCACTGTTAAATCCAGTTGTTCCAAACGTTCCCATCGCTCCCAGTGTGGTGCCCAGTTTGTTCTGGTTGTTCCCAAACAGAGACGTTTGTCCAGTGCCCACTGCTGAACAAAACAGCTTTGTATCAGCACATACAGCATGTCACCACTGAACCGTCTGCTCACGGTTTCATCTTTCCTGATGTCACAGATCCTCTCCTACCTGTTCCGAAACTGGTTCCCAGTGCAGTCCCCAGTCCCCCAGTGGTCGGCTTGTTCCCAAACAGACTCCCTCCAGCAGGGTTTGCGCCAAAACCTGCACCAAGTGTGAAACAGAGTGAGATAGCAAAGCAGCGACGAGGAGGCACGTCACCACATCTGCAGGAACACTGGCAGACTTACCGAAGGTGGAAGTGTTGTTTCCAGTCCCCAGCGTGAGGGCCGGTTTGTTGCCAAACAGCCCAGTGCCAGTTCCAAAGGACGGGGCGCTGGTGGTGGTGGTGCCAAACCCAGCCGTCTTACTGCCAAACAAACTCTGCTGTAACAGACAGGAACACAGGAACACCATCAGAGCAGCAGAGGTTTCTAAGGGCGCCGCTGGTCAGACGTCAGTACTGGTTTAACATATGAATTTGTGTTCAAAACAGTCAGACAACAGAGCAGAACCTCAGGGTGGTCTTCCTTCATTCAACAGAATGAAAGAAGACTTAAAGAGAATTGAAACAACAGAAACACTGAGAGGAACTCTGGCAGTCTCATCACACAGGATCACAGCACTGTGCCAAGCGTTGTTCCATGAGAGCAGGAGAGAACCTTACAGATGTTAAAATAAAACTATGATTATTATTATTATTATTAATATGAAGTGTATTTATTACCAACTATGAGTCAAAGAGAAAAAGAGTTCAGGTTTCTAATCTGGTACTGACTCAAGTAATTACTGCCCGTTACTGATAAAATCATCCCCAGTTTGTACCTGAGTGCCAACGTTTCCAAATCCAGTGTTTGTTTGTCCAAAGAGGCCGGTGCCGGTGCCAAAGCCAGTGGCTGTGCTCGTCTGGGCAGCTCCAAACAACCCGGTCGACTGAGATGCTGCCGTGTTCCCAAACAAACCCTGAATCACCAGGGAAGACAGTGTGACAGCACAATTAAAGAAGAAGTTCATGCAGAGTCAGGAAAGGCCCTGAGGCTCATCTCCGCTGTCACGCACTCACAATGCTGCTGGTGTTGGCCTGTCCCATCGTGTTGGTGCTGCCAAAGGAGAAGCCGGTGCTCTGGGTGGTGGTGGCCTGGCCGAACGGCTTGAAGAGGCTGCTGCCTTGTTGCTGGGCCGGTTGACCGAACAGACTGCCGGCGGTTGTGCCAAAACTTCCAGGGGCTGCAGCTGGAGACAGGAAACACGGAGCAGACTGCTTTACACTCTATAACGCACCGCTTTATATACAAGTTCACTTCAACAACAAAGTGACATCTTCTGTCTGAATGGGCCAAGAAAATCTATCACCACTTACTCCCTGCTCCGAAGGAGCTCTTGTTCTGTCCGAAGGAGAAGCTGGTGTTGGAGGGGGAGGAGCCGAAGAGGCCCGTGGTGGCGCTGGACGTGGCCGTGGACGAGCCAAACAAACTGCCCGTCCCTGCAGCCATTGGGTTGGTAGGGCCCTTCCTGCCCGCCTGGTAGTCCTCCAGCCTCAACTCCTGCAGGGAGACACGGGAAAAAAAAAGCAAGGATCAGGCCATAATCTGAAAAATGTTTCAACAAACGAAGACATGTCGGGTCACCTGTAGATCACCACAACTGCATTGACTGCTCTACCCTCAGCTGCTCCAACAGCTGCATGACTGCATAACCCTAACCCTAACCCCCCGACTTCTACAAGAGAACAATTCACTTAAATGTAAGAAAGATGTCTCACAAAATTTCGATCTGTTCAGTCAGCGTCATGATTATTATGACTGTCCTTTTACAAATATAATCACTGGAGGAGGATCTGGTCAGTTGCACAGTATGGGAGCAGCAGCTGACGGAGCACCGGCCTTCAGACTCACCTCCAGCGATTTGTTCTCGTACTCCTTCATGGCTGTGATGCACTGGTGCTTGGTATTGATGCTTGTGGTCACACCTGCTTTCACCATTGTGTCAGTTCCTGTTGGAGGCTGAAGAGGAAAAAAGTAAAAAAAATAAAAATAAAAACTCCTTACTACCTGCACACCGTGTACTGCATGTACATATTAATCTGTACAAGACTGCAGGCAGACTGAAAACAGTTCCTGTGCTGTCCGACCATCATCTAAATCTGGTTTTAATGTCTTCCTGCTACGAGCAGCACCTCTGTTTTTTTCTTTTCAGCATTGCAGTGTAAGGACATGTTGTCCACTGATAACACATGCAGAAACCATCCTAAAGGTCTTAGGATGCATACTGACTGTTCTAAATGAACACTGTCATAGTCAGTTTTCAGTGCATACTCAAAACCAGCTTACAGTTAGTGTGTGGTATTGAACTGGGCCAAGCTACAGACAGGAAGTGTGTTTCCACATCCCATCGCATGTCCACTTTCGCTGAAGTACTCACATTGAATTTCACGGTGGTTCCAGGCTGCTGAGCAGCAGAGAACCCAGAGCCTCCAAACAGGGATGCCGCCCCCCCGAAAGGATTGGAGGTGGTGTTGGTCGACCCGAACAGCCCGCCGCTGCTGGTGCTGGTGCCAAAACCTGGAGGACACAATGTGACAAAGATGCTTCACCAGAGAAGATAATGAGCAGTGTGGAAACACAACTGTAGTTATTCAACATCTATTTACAAATCTCAAACACGAAGATGTTGTAGTTTGTAGTGTTTTTTCACATTTACATTAGAACAAGTTTGCTTTGTCTTCATACGTGTTTTCTGTTTTCTATTTGTGGATATCATGATGGACCAAACTGACTTTTTTCTGAACTGAATGATCACGTCCTTAATGGCAGTCAGATGTTTCTGAGGTCGCTACTGCGCCATCTGATCTGATGGAATAACACCGTGCACATGTGAAGTGTACAGCAGAAACAGTAAAGTGTGGCAGACTCTCACTTCCAAAAGAGGTGGGTTTGCTGGCACCAAAAGCATTGTTCGGCTGGGAGAAGAGTCCACCAGTGGTTCCTGTTCCGGTGCTGCCAAACAGGCTCGTTGAAGTGCCACTCGCAGCACCAAAACCAAAGCCAGTGCTGGTGGAAGAAGTTGCCGGCTGACTGAAAGTGCTGGAGCCAAAGAGACCACCTGCAGGAAAGAAGCAGGGACCATTCAGAGTAAAGCATTTATTTATACCCCTTAAATGTAACCTTATATTTTATATCATAATACATTTTTGTGCATGAGTATAACTAAACTGTGTTTAAGGAGGTGCCTAGTGATTGAATAAAAATAGGTCTGAAAAATGAGACCGCAGGATCGAAACATGTGAAACTAACTTCAGACAGGAAGGGTCAAATATGCTGGACAGAGACAGTCAACAGAAAATCAACAGAGACACATGACTGAGACAAGAGCTGACAAACCAGGTTTATTCTGTGTGGAACCAAACAGTCCTCCAGCATTGGTGGTAGTCCCAAACGCAGACGTCCCAAAACCTCCTGTCGTCCCGAAACCTGTGTCTGCAGTTACAGAGAGGATGTGAAGAGAGGACGACAGGACAGACAGACAGATGGACCCACCTGCTGCAGCTTCATTCAGCAGGAATAAAAAGCTGGAACAATGAAACTCTCTGACAAAAGATTGAACAAAATAGTTAAGAGTCTCTTTGTCTTATTTGTCTGATAGCTGATGCTTATCAGAGCCAAATAATACAACCTAAAATCCACCTCACAAGAAAAGGTCAAAGTCACATCACTAATGACAAATTTACAAAAGATGTGTGTATTATTGCTATTCACATACTGGTTCATTTCATTTGGCTCATTGTGTTTGAACTGATTATCGACAATCCGAACAGCCTCTGGACCTCTGAACTGCTGTGTGACTACACTGGTTCTTCAATTCTTTTAAATTCAGCAGCTCACTGCAAAAAAGAAAACATTCACTTCCAATGCTCTGTGTTGCTTAGTGACATCAGCTACTAACTAGATCAAGCTAAGATGTGTCAGTGTCTGAGTGGTTTCTACTTACAGTCTAAAAGGTTTTCTGGTCAAACTTTAAATTATACATTCAGAGATGTCATCTAGTATGTCTGTAATTCCCCATCTTGAAAATCTCTGGAGTTATTGTCACAAACTAAACATGACTGATCGCTGATTTTCAGTACAGTCACACAAAAAATGCTCTTTTAGCAAAGAAACCACTTCTGTGAAAGTTTAATCAGCTTGTATACTGTGTGTTCTCATATCCTTTAAACGCCTAACAGTCTGAGAGCGTAACAACACATTGCAATTATTCTTTTCTGTCTGAGCTCATCTATAATGAGAAATACTGAAATAACTCGCCCTGCTGCTGTTTGAAGCCCAAATTTCAGATCAAAAAGCAAGGACTTACTTTGTTGTCCAAAGGTTGATGAGGTGCCAAACCCCCCCGTCCCTCCTCCGAACGGAGTACCAAATGACTTGTTGAACATCTTGCTAGGCTAACACGACAGCATAAGTCCTCTGGAGACAAACAATGAAAACAGCAAGTTAACATCTGCATTCCTATAGCAACTCCTCCCCTGTTCATGTCCCAGCACCTGTGAGAAAATACCAGCAGGACGACAGTTTACATTTAAGCAAACTGCCACAACACAAAATCAGATTACAAACACTGCAGGAAAACTTGAACGGTTTTAATAAAAAGGCAGACAATGCAGTCTTTTCCAAACGTTTTTGGGAAGACTTTGGTGCTTGGATTTGGTGGGGCATTTAGGGGTCTACAATATGTAATATCTCATCATTCTAAGCCATTATTATTACCATATCAATGTGCATAATAAAGAATGAACAATATCCAAAACAACAGAACTTGCTGAATAAGTCCACCCGGAACTATCCAAAACCATTAGGTCTCTGAAAGTCATTTAGTTTTAGACTGTCCGAGACAGCTTGGGTTGCTTGGGCTTGGGCTGCGGTAAAGGATCAGAACTGGAACGAAAACCCCTTTAATGGAAGACAGAGTCCGTATTAAAGGTTTTCTTTGCACCATTTAACGTTCGCAATCTCAAACTATACTCAAATAAAAACTGTCTACTTCAGACTTACAGCAAATGGTAAGTTTGAGAAAGACCAAAAGCTCAAAGTTTCTGGTGTCATGTGGTGAAACTACCTGCTGCTGTTCAGATCAGCACTTTCTCTATTTCACGGTTCTAGACGAGCCGAGGATCTCCTGCTCTAAACGGTGGAAGCACAGCCTGAGGTTACAGAAGCAGATCACACCGGCCGACCTTCACTCAACTCGGGCTGAACTCTCAGACCTCCAGCTCCACGTGTAGCTGACCAGACTGTGCCATTACTTACTCCCATTAATCCAACATACAGCATGAAGGGTCAGTCCCTGCTGACTTTAAGCTACTGAAAAACCACACCTGTCACTTAGCGAGTCGGAGCCAGACATGACCAGTTACAAACCGCAAATTAACACACCCAGAGACAGCTAATCGTTAACACAGACATGGCCAAAGCGCAATTTCCGCGTCAGCTAACGACAGGGTATCGTTAGCTCAGTGATTAACCGCACAAACAAAGCTAACAAAAAGCTAACTCTTCCTTACTAGTCGGTAGGGAACATTTTTTAATTAATATATAAGCAAACCAGCAACTCCCCACTGAACGTGTTGCGGAAAGCTACTAGTCAAAAGATTGGACGTTACGTGCGTCAAGCTAATGTTAGCCAGCTAGCTCTCCCGCTAACTTCTTAGCGTTGCCGTGTAAACGCTAGCAAAACAAAAACAAAATAGACACAGAACAGTCGTTACTACACACATTTACCTTTACCAACGTCGCTATGGACACTTGGCCTCTCTATCAGCCCTCTCCCTGAAATGCTAAAGCTATACGGAGTCCAAAATGTGCAGCGACCAAAGTATCTTTAGCTAATCATCGGCAGAGCCGGGTAGCTTTGTCAACGAGGAGGGAAAACTGCAGACCAGCACCGTCACGACGCACGACGTATAGCAAATACGTCATGACGTTTTCGAGTTTCTTCTTCTGTTTTCATTTATATTTAATTGAATCAGTTTTCATTTCATTATTCAAAAAAGTATCCATACTTCAAAACATATGTTATGATACATTATTGCATAAATTACATAATTTACACAAACATTTGTCTTGTATATGGACTTTGTATGCTGGTTTAGATAATTTTTCATATATACAGTTATTTTTTTTCACCAACGTGTATGTATATAAGAGTTCCATATTTATGACTATTATTGTTCAGCTCTGTTGTCCTTGATTTTAGCTGGATGCTTGTCTCTAACTTGTCTCTAACTGTAAAATTGTTCTTGCTGTGTAACGGTAATGAGATGCACTTTTTAACTCTTTTCTTCCACTTTTCAGAATTATTTACAAAGTGGAATAAAAATGAAGCACACGAGCATGGCATGAGAGAGTCCAGAGCTGCGCTGAGGGTACACTTGACTGGGGGTGTAGACTTTGGGGGGTGGAGGCACAGACTGGGCCTTCCTGTGTAGAGTAGAAAGAGTAGAAATACAAAAGTCAAAAATAAAAATTGCAAAAAGACCAGCGTTAAATTAAAAGTACTTGTTATGACTTCAAAATAATGTATTTTATATGACTGAGTTGTAGTTCCGATGCATCATCAGGGTGGAGCTCATGTTAATGATTTCATACACTGCTGGGTAGTTTGTGAGTTTCGTTGGGATCAGGCGTTAACTGTTAATACCACATTGCAATGTATTTGTTGATTAGATTGTGTATTATTCATCAGAGCCTGTAGAGTAACTGCAGTTATCACATGCATGTGGTGAATGCCACATTCTGTGTCAGAGCTGTATATTGTACAGTGTGCAGTGTTTACTTGAAAATTGTTAATTTATTATCTCTGTATATTTTTTGAAACTGTTTTTGCACAGTGCAGTAAATTCTTAGGGCATCATTCTTGAAGATGTTGTGTTTTTCCACACTTTTTGCTTTTTGCACTCTTTTCTGTTCTTGTGAGCTGCCACAACAAGTAATTTCCCCACTGTGGGATCAATAAAGTTCATCTTCATTCCCCTGCAGTAAAATACAGCCAAATCCCTGTTCAGCGCTGAAGCCAAGCTTTTAGAGAAAACATGTAATGCTATGACAAGAATATTAATATTTTATTTCATTGTTCTGGTACTACCAACATAGTTTTTACAAGAGTTTCTTGACATACTACAACCACACCACACAACTGGAACAAATCTTTTCCAGCTTCAGTCGCTGTAAGAATGTGGATTTAAAAAAATACATCAAAACAACTAAATCTGCATGCCATCTGTTCTGAGTCAGGACATTAACTAACGGACGAATTTGTTCCATGAATCTGAGACCTCAGCTGGGACAACAGCGTCAACCCACAGCATAAATAGTAGACCTGGACGGTTCTGATAGTCTGGTCTCTGAGACCATAGATGAGAGCACTCAGACATCTGGGGAGAAGGATAAAACACACATACAAAACATTCTGTATACGCACAAGTACTAATCTGGTCACAGCACGTGAGACAGCGATGAGCATCGGGTTGTGTATGGTGGAGGAGAGACTGAGGCCCAGCTGCACCACATGCAGCAGCAGTGTGTTACGAGCCTTCTGGGCTGAAGCTTTGTCTGTGGAGGCTGACCTGGCTGCTACCATCACGCCGATATAGGAGGACGTGACTGCCACACCAGCCGACACAAACAGGAAGCCGGTGTAGGCTTTGTCATAAAAATCAGATACTGTCCCAAGAAACATGACAAGTGTATTACAAAAATCTTTCATCTGCAGGCTCTCCAGCTCTGAAAATGGAAAGTCTAACAGTAACACAACTCGAATGAGGATATTGAGTGAACTGAAAGCCCAGACCAGGAGGACAGCCAGCCCCGTGTTTCTGATGGTGACGATGGTGGCGTGCCTCAGTGGGTAGCACACAGCCACATACCTCTCCAGAGACATCAACACCAGCGTGAGAGGGGAGATTTCACTTGTGAGATTGGCCAGCATGACTAGAAGTCCACAGACAGGATATGTCAGTGTTATTTTACAGACAGACAGTATGTACAGTAACTGACTCAGTGCCATCTGCGTAGTATCTGCAAAAAGGAGGTTAAACAGGAGGACGTAACGAGACGTCTCACGAAACACCGGTTTACTCCTCAGGGTGAATAACATGGTCAGATTAATGAAGAGGAAGACGCAGCAGGAGGCTGTGGTCAGAGTGGAGAACATCACTCTCTCCAGTAAGCCTCGTCCAACAGTCGTGTTGGTCAGAGACTTAGTTGCATTTGACATCTCAGAGAAGCTTTTAAGACATGAGAAATCTTAACCTGTTAGTGAAACACAAAATTCCCCAAAATGTCCTCCAGTAAGTATTCTGAGAACAAAGAAACAAAAAACATCTCGAGCTGCCTGTTGGATCACGTCTGAAGCCTAAAACGATCCACCCACACTCTGCCTGAGGCAGGTTGTTGTCCCTGTGAGCAGAACTGCTGTCTGTCCTAAATTTATTGTGCATCAGTAGCTTCATGTTCACGTGACTCCACGGTCAGCATGGTAACAACACAGTAATTATCGTCATTGTTATTCCATTGTTTTCCAACACCAGGGCTGATGCCAGCCTGATGTCTGACACATTGTGAACTTAGTGAGTAAACTTGATTCCTACAGATAAAGATGCTTCACTTTAAACACATTATGTAACATACAGCAATCATTTGGAGAATCAAAACAGCAAAAACTAGTAACTCACCCCTCAGAACCGTACCCTATATGGGTTTCTATACCTGTGTGACAGCATATGTGATCTACATGTCAGCAGGTGCAGACAGTCCTTCCAGTCAGGATGTATAGATCGTCTATCTATCTATCTATCTATCTAACAGTCCTGCTACATCACTATCGAGTCAAAGAGACATTAAATCTCACTGGAAGAAAATATCATACATAGCACACATATGCTTTTAGTTATTGTTAGAACATGAGGAGTTGGTGCTCATCAGCCTCTTATGGCTAAAATGAGAACAGCAGCAAACAACAACAACCTTTTATCTTCCACCATTCTTGTCAAATAAAACCTGTCACCTGGTCTTAAAGAGGTCGTGTTCTGCTAATTTTAAGGTTCATGCTTTTCTTTTAGGTGTCAACTGGACTTTGCTTAAATGTCTTCATGTTAAAGAATATATGTTTTTCTCATATTGCCTCAGTTTTACTCGTACTCTTGTTATTGAAACTTTGACGCCAATGTAGCCTGTTTAAACTTAACTGGGAAAAACAATAAATAAAAATCTATACTACGACAGGAGACTTAGCTATCTCAGTCAACATTAGCAGCTGTTTGTTAGCAGTCTAAAAGAAAGGCAGCAGTCAGATTCTTTCCTCTCTGCTGTCACCGCTGGCCGAAGAAAAACACTAACGTAACTTTTATGTTCTGTCTCTGTCCCTTCTTTTCGTGCTATGTTAGCACATGGTTAGCATACACCTTCAGAGCACCTCTACTTCTTCATCCTCTCATGAAGGACTGAGGACAGACTGGATGCTACAGAGACTCACTGTCCCCTCTGGAGGTTTAAAGTGGAATTACAAGACAAGGTGGCCTACAGGCTAACCGGTTAGCATGGTAACTTCAGCAGGTATCTCTGCTACACACTACACGCTGTAAATGTGACATATTATCAACACTGTGTGATGAGAAATTTTTGTTCATTTCTGAATGTTGTGAATCAGAATTCTTATGTGTAGCTCCATTAAAATCTAATTTAAAACATGTAAACACATAATCATATTTTCACAGCTAATTTCAGATGCAGTTACAGATGGCATGAAAGAGGTTGGTGTGTGTTGTGGTCAGCACAAGTTGTGAAGTTAGTTTAGGTCGGTTTTGGATGCAGTGAGCCAGGCTCTTACCACCAGATCAGATGAATTTGTATGTCAAACCAGTCAACAATCCAGTTTAATAACCCATTACACACATCAGCCATTTTATTTATTTTAAACCATTTTATTATCATACAAGTCCTCCAGTGAACACATGCACTTGGGCCCCCAGATGGCCCAAGGGCTTACAGGTACAGACCGTGAACCTCAACGTCCCTAGTTTGCATCTGTCAAAGGACCATTGTTGGATATTTTTCAGCTTCTGTCCTCTGTCTTTACTGTTAGCCATCCAGTAAAAGCTAAAAGTGCCTCCTGCAGAAGCATTTGGCCCACAGTAATACATGTTAGAGGTTACAACTATGCTAACAACATTTCAGCAGGAGATGAAATAAAAGCAGCTTAAACAAACTAACACCCTGTTCAAATGTAATGCCTGTAGGTTGTCAGAAATATTTTAGTAGCACTTTTAAAGGAATTTCAAGCAATACTGGCATTCGTTATAGTTATAGTTATGACATTTTTAAACAATGAAGAGCTTCACCGGTCAGCCTTAGCTTGGACAACTGAGTGTCTCCACTGACAGCACAGATGGTACATGAGGACGGATCTGATGGTCTGATCTCTTATGCCATAGATGAAAGAACTCAGACATCTGGGCAAGATGAAAACACACACATACAAAACATTCTGTATACGGACAAACACTATCCTTGTCACAATTGTTGAAAGAGCTCCAAGCATCGGGTTGTGTATGGTGGAGGAGAGACTGAGGCCCAGCTGCACCACATGCAGCAGCAGTGTGTTACGAGCCTTCTGGGCTGAAGCTTTGCCTGTGGAGGCTGACCTGGCTGCTACCATCACGCCGATATAGGAGGACGTGACTGCCACACCAGCTGACACAAACAGGAAGCAGGTGAAGGCTTTGGCATAGTGACCAGACATTGGATGAAGAAATAAAGCTATGTCAGAGCAAAAATCTTTCATCTGCAGGCTCTCCAGCTCTGAAAATGGAAAATCTAACAGTAACACAACTCGAATGAGGATATTGAGTGAACTGAAAGCCCAGACCAGGAGGACAGCCAGCCCCGTGTTTCTGATGGTGACGATGGTGGCGTGCCTCAGTGGGTAGCACACAGCCACATACCTCTCCAGAGACATCAACACCAGCGTGAGAGGGGAGATTTCACTTGTGAGCTGGCCAAGCATGGTGAGAACACCACAGACAGGATATGTCAGTCTAATTCTGCAAGCAGCCAGTATGTACATTAACTGACTCAGGGCCATCTGCGTAGTATCTGCAAAAAGGAGGTTAAACAGGAGGACGTAACGAGACGTCTCACGAAACACCGGTTTACTCCTCAGGGTGAATAACATGGTCAGATTAATGAAGAGGAAGACGCAGCAGGAGGCTGTGGTCAGAGTGGAGAACATCACTCTCTCCAGTAAGCCCTGATACTGCAGCTCAGCAGAGACGTTGGTCAGAGACTGGTTTTTGTACATCTCAGAGAAGCAGTTCAGACACTGACCTGCTGATGTCACTGGAAAACTAACACACAAAAAACTTCTCCCAGTTTGTATTCCTGTAACAACAAAGATCCAACATGACAAACTGAACTCACACAGATCCACTTTCCACCTGTCCACACCCGGCAGTTTGTGCTTGCTTCTGTGTGAGCAAAGCCAGTCTGCAAGTTTTCCTCCCAACACTTATGAGATATGAGCTCCATCCTCCCTTTTCACATGACATCATTGCCAGTGTTTCCCAGTACCCTGGTCACATGATGCCTCAGTTTTGGACCTCCAAGTTCACAGAGTCCAGCACCTTGAACACAGACCTGTCAATCATAGTGTAGCATCAACCTGCTTCAACCAGAGTTCTGTGCAAACAGCTCTGTGCTCCATAGACATTTCAGCTCTTCTTTATGTTCGGGCTGGTTTTGTGGATTTTGAACTCATCGTGGTTAAACACTGTGTTATAGTAATCCTGGTTAACAGTGGAGGTTGGAAGGAGATGTGTTTCATTTAATTTCTTAAATCAGTCACTAAGCAACACTTCTGTGCTACACAACCAAGTGAAGATCTCCTGATCATCTACACATGCTGCTTTTTATTTTTAAAGAGTGTAAGAGAGAACAAAGACACTCCTTGCCTTAGAGGATATGACAGAGGATTTACAGGCTTTACACAACCCGAGACACAAACATGGATAACATTCTATTCAATTCCAGGCAATCCAATTTACAACAACAGTTGTCTTTGTCAACCCTTATAGCTTGTGGTCTGTTGAACACAAAGTCAGGGGCTCCATCGGTGGTGGTGCTGAATTTCAACCATTACCTGCTGGATTCCATTAACTTCTGTGTGGAGAACACTTTACCAACCCAGAGAGTACAATGTTTCTCCAACCACAAAACCTGGGTGACCCCTGAGCTTAAAGCCCTGCTTATCCAGCAGAAGAGGGCTTTCATTTTGGGAGACAGAACGGAGCAGAAGAGAGATCTGTCCCTTCCTCTCCCCTCTTCATCTTCAGGCCAGCAGACACTACCACCATTACCCGACCGTCACTGTCTTCACCTTCAACTCCCATCATGAGACTGCGTTACTGTGTGTCTGAGGTGGTGGTCTGCAGCACATGGTGCTCTCACCTTTCCTCTTCACCCTCTACACTTTGGACTTCACCTACAACACCAGCAGATGTCACCTCCAGAAGTTCTCCGACGACTCAGCCATTGTTGGCTGTGTGTCTGAGGGGATTGAGACGGAGTACAGGCCAGTCATCATGGACTTTGTGGACTGGTGTGAGCGCAGCCACCTGTGCTTAAACACCAGAAAAACAAAGGAGATGGTGATTGACTTCCGGAGAAGAACACTACCACATACACCAGTGAACATCCAGGGCTCGGACATTGAGATGGTGGACAATTTTAAGTACCTGGGTGTTCACCTCAACCATAAACTGGACTGGTCACATAACACCGATGCCCTGTACAAGAAGGGCCAAAGTCGCCTCCACCTTCTGAGGAGACTGAGGTCCTTTGGAGTGTGCAGGCCCCTCCTAAGGACTTTTTATGACTCTGTGGTAACCTCTGCTATTCACTACACTGTGGTCTGTTGGGGACCGAGCAGCACGGACCGGGACAGGAAGAGACTAAATAAGCTGGTCAGGAGGGCCAGCTCTGTCCCGGGCTGCCCACTGGACTCTGTGGAGGAGGTGGGTGAGAGGAGGACGTTAGCCAAGCTGACATCCATCATGGACAACACCTCTCACCCTCTGCATCAGACAGTGGAGGCTCTGAGCAGCTCCTTCAGCGGCAGACTGCTACACCCTCAGTGTAGGAAGGAGCTACAGCAGCTCCTTCATTCCCACTGCTGTTAGACTGTACAGCTCAACAGTCTGGTCCTCACTTCCTCCCTTATGAGGACTTGGATAGAGCTGTATATTGTACTGTGTTTACTTTAAAAAGTGTTACTTTATTATCTCTTTATATTTTTTAAACTGTTTTGCTTTTTGCACTCTATTCTGTTTTTGTGAGCTGCCATGACAAGCGAATTTCCCCGCTGTGGAATCAATTAAGTTCATCTTATCTTAACTAATCTTATTATGATCGGGGATGAGCCAAAGTTCTGGCCTTGCCTCCACAACATCAGTACTTCTCCCTGTGAAACCCGGAGGGCGCAGAGGAATGGGATAACTGATGGAAGGATGATTCAGGGTGGTCCAGTGTCAGGTTAGAGCTATAGGCCTGTAGCGGTTTAACTTGGCTGGGTGTAGGTTTTAGGAACAGGGATGTCTTCTGTATGACATCATTGCTGAAGTACTGAATGATCTGAGAAAGAGAACGTGGGTCTAAGTACCAGGGAAAGATTCTTCCGGACTGAACCTGGTGTTCCATCCAGGCCGGAGGTTGGCAGTCGAAGGGACTCGACAGCGACACCTTCAAGGGGATCTCACACTCTGCTGAGAAGTAGGAAGAATCAAATCACTCATAGAAATTGTTGAGATTAACTGTTAAGTTTAATTTTTGTGCTTCATTTTGGCCTTAACATTTTGGACTTTGTGCTGCTCAGGCATTGAAGACTGATGTCAAGTTTTCTCTGTTTGCTCTGCACTTTCTTTAAACTTTGTCTCCCAAAGGCCCCAGTCATCACTTCACACGATTCCCACATCGTTAATCATGTCAATATTTACTGAAAACATGAACGAGTCTGAGGGTTTGAATATTTAATGTGTATTAATGGGTTGTCAGGAGACGAAGTCAGATGGGAGGGATTTCTCACCTCAGCTAATAAACAACCACAACAACTTTTTAACATGTAGGACCAGTGACTCTAAGACACCCAAGTAAAATTAATGACTGAAACTTAATTTCTGGAGCAGAAGATTTTGTGTTCTAAGGGTTAGGGTTAGGCTACCCTAACCCTTACCCTATATAATTTGAAAGGATTTTGTGGTTGATATTTTGGAAGTGCCTTTCTGAGCCAGCGTCCATTATCATTATTACAGAGAAAAGCAAATTTTAGAGAAGTCACCATTAGCAAACTGATGATCTGGAGTAACTTACCTGGATTTACAGTAGAAAATGTTCATATTCTTTATTCATCATTCATATTGCAAAGACAGATTTTGTGGTTGATCCAAGGCCTGTAGTGGTAAGACTGTGTATTTGTTAGTGTTTCACGTATAATTACTGTGAAGGACAAAAGACTCATAGGGCACTGACCTGAGGTCAGAGTACAACAGGATGTTCTGATGTGAGTCTGTGACCTCTGACCTCTGATCCCCCAACGTGGCTCCTGTTAGAGTAAAGGTGATGGAGCTAACAGGCCTCACTGGTGTAGTTAATTTCATTTGGTTGTGTTGATGTCTGAAAGAGGTGAAGGAGGCGAATTATTATTTCTGATTCACTTATTGTGACCTTTCACATCCGAAGAAGTTCAGACTGAACATCAGAAGACCTCTGGGTAGATACCAGTCTGCCTGTTTTGGTTCTGACTGGATCTTGGTGTTGCTCTGCACTGTGCTGGTGAGTGGAGATGGTCAGATGCTGGTTTCTGGTCCAGACCGCAAGGAGGACAGTTTTCTTTTTCTTTTTCTTCACTCTTAGTTAGCACTTCAGGCATTTAAGATCCAAGTTAACTTTTGCAAGTAGACAGATTGAAGTTTTCTCAATTTACTTTTGATTTTGTTTGCACTTGTTTAACTTTGCCAGACTTTGTCATCCTCTCTCCATTGAGACTGCTGATCAACACCCACAGGAGGCATTAATTATATCAATATTTACTGAAGACATTGGTGAGTAGAGGTTTGAATATTTAATGTCTCTAAATGAGTTATCAGGGGATTGTTTTAGATTTCTCCCTGCAATACCTAAGGGTAAAAAAAGTTAGTCATTTTTCAAAGAGGTCAGCTCGGACTCACAGAGGTGACTGTCATGAGAAAAAAGTTTTCAAAAACAATCTAACACAGATTCTCCTTCTCTAATGTCAGTCTGATCAGTATGATCAACAACTTTCTTACATTGAAGAGTGTGTGTAGACAACAAGCCAATGAGTGACACTACATGGACTTTTTATTTATTGCTCTTTATTCTATAGCCTTATGTTTTTGCAAGCTCTAAGACTAAAGAAAGTTCTAAAGAGTTTGCTCATCTCGTGTGTTTCTCTCACCAACATAACAGCATCGGGGCTAGCACTTTATGTGAATTTGTACCACTGAATGAAGTACTGGTCATCTTAAAGGCAAGAGACAATCCCATAAACTGTGAAACCATGATTCTGTCCTACAGAGACATTTGCCACAGTGGGTAGAGACTTCCTGTCCCAGTGTCAGTTTTCAATTCAGTTCAATTTATTTACATAGCACTAAATCACAACAAAAGTTATCTTATGACACTAAAGAAAGCAGGTCTAGACCAAATATTTAGTCTTTAATATAGAGAGACCCAACATTTCCCCATGAACAAACGCTGCGACAGTGGAAAGAAATAGCTGCCTGTTAAAAGGCAGGAACCTCAGAGCAGATCCTGACTCCAGGTAGGAGGCCATCGGCCTTGACCAGAGACAGTGTGTGTGTGTGTGCGTGCTTGTGCGCACGCGAATATTACAGGCAGCCAGTCTAGAGAAGCTATGGAGCAGTTTTTGCAAACGTACACACTGACTCCATTAATTTTAGTGACCTCCGACTGGCACAGTTAAGTGTCATTACTGCCAACATGTACTACAGCCTTGGTACATGTCGCTTAGCCAGCGGGGCCTTGCTCCGTTTTACCATCGTTTGTGTAAACATTTTTCCTCCTTCCTTCCTCCTCCTTTTTCATGTTTAGAATGGAATATCTCACAGTACCTTGTGAAGTAATTCATTGGTGGCCCATGTGCAAAGTTCATTGGGTTTTTATAGGAAGTTCTACAGGAATCTGGTTCATTCCCACAGCGGCCAGACAGTGAAGTTCAGGTTTACCAGACTGCAGCATGCAGAGTGGAGGGAGAGCTGGAGGAGGTTGAGGTTGAGCAGACACTGATGATTCAGGGCTGAGTGGCTGATACATTTGGCCATGAATCCAGGTGAAGGCACAGCAAAGGCTTTAATCTTTAGTCTTCTCTTAGCAGATATAAATGATTGCAATAGTCATTTCTTATGCTGTTCAGTCACACCAAACATCAGAAAGCACAGAAGAAATTTAGCATGATTTCAGCATTTACTGCTGTAATTAACACCAGCTATTCAAACATCAAACCACAATATTATGAGCATGAGGTCAACTTTGGGTCGCTGAGATAGTCTAATACTTCTACTGGGACCAGTAAAGGCAGTATGTGGCAGACTATTGCCCCGACTTCTACTGTTGCACTGCAGATCTCAGGCCCAGGTCCCACAGTTTCCATTGGAGGGCTCCGTGGAGCAAGGTGGGATTCACCAAGAGGTGGAGACCAGTGGAAGGAATATTTGATTCCAATACCCCAACTGAAGCCTCTCGTCACCCTTTTTGAAAACAACCACCACCGTGGCCTGCCACTCTACAGATGTATCCCCACCCCCCAGGAGACAGTGAAGAGGTCTGTAAGCCAAAACAGCCCAGACAAAGCCCAGAGCCCTGAGAGTCTGAGACAGCGTCCCCCCTCCCACAACAGGCACCTTACAGCTGAGGAGCTTCTTGACAACATCCATGACCTCTGCCAGGTCTGTCTCTCTAGGTCGATGGCGAGAAAGCTGCAAGCAACACCAAACAGGCACATTCTGAACAGGCACTGCACTTGTTAATTGAAAACCAGAAACAGACAGAGATCATTTTAGGACACAGTGGTTGAGAGATTACATCAGTGATGTCTAAGCTCATCAGCATGCTGATGTAATGATACAGTGTGAAGGTGGCTTGAGGATGAAGCATATATGTTATGTGTTGCAGGAAACACCCACATCAGACCTTCTCTGCCCTCGTACAAAAAACATGTCTTCTAACCTCCTGACTTGACTTCTGAGCTGGGATGGATCATGTGGGATTTGGCAGTCAAAAGATCTTTATGGTGAATGTTTAGCTTCTTTAACATGATGAACTTTGCTTTTTCTGCTATACAGTTTGCTGATACAACTACAACAGGCCAAAAGAGCTTTTTGTCTTCACATATCACTGTATAATGTTGTCTGTGCTGCAGCCTAAGGCCAATATCACTGATAATGTGGAGTATCAAACATTGCAGGAGATAATGTTGCTTGGTGTGTTATCCATAGGGTCAAGCTGTTCTTTCCTCTACATTAACTTTGTTTTGCTGTTCACGTTGAGGAATAAGCAGGTGTTTTGTGAGACATCTCGTTACATTCTGCTGTATAATCTGCTCTTTGCAGACACTGCTCATCTGGTCTGCGACGTTCTGCTTTACTTGCTGGCAGCTTTACAGACAAACATCTCATATTATGCGTGTGGTTTCCTCATTGTGTTCTCAGATTTCACAGCCCCGATCTCTCCTCTCACCTTGGCTGTGATGTCTCTCGAGAGATTTGTGGCTGTGTGCTATCCACTGCGACATGCTACCATCTTTACTGTGAGAGCCACGGGCATGGCTGTTGCTCTGGTGTGGGCTTTCAGTTTTATTTACATTCTCATTCGAGTTTTTATGTTGTTCTATTTGTTAACATTAATCTCCCTGAATCCACACATGAATGACTTCTGCTCTAAAGAATCCTTTTTCTTTGCACCAGTGTTTAATGACTTTGAAGTAGCATATGCCAGTACTCTCTTTCTGTCAGTGGGTGCAACAATCGTGGCCTCCTATATTGGCGTAGCGCTGGTAGCCAGGTCTGCCTCCACAGACAAAGCCTCAGCTAAAAAGGCTCTTCAAACGCTTCTGTTTCACCTGATTCAGCTAAGCCTGGCTCTTGCCTCCACCTTGTTCTCCACCATCATTGCAGCCATCATTTTAACAGTGGGGAGGTTAGCCCTTTTGCGCATTTACGCTTTATGCTTTGTGTGCTTTAGTATCCTGCCAAGGTGCCTGAGTTCTCTCATCTATGGACTCAGGGATCAAACCATCAGACCGATACTTATGCAAAACCTGTGCTGTGGCTGGAGATGCCTAAAAAAAGCCAATAACAGTTTCAAGTGAGTCAGTAAAGACTCTTCATCATAATGATTTATGTTTATGTACCATGTAAAAAAGTGATGAATGGAAAATATATATAATAGAAAATATTTGATTTTTTTTATGAATTTATGACACATTTTTTGAATATTAGCTTAAAAATGATTTGTTCTTTCATGATGTCACAGCGGTTTACTAATTTCTGTTTCTCTGGGAGCTGTCCTCACATAGCTGTATTGATGAAAAATGTAAGTGTGACATTTAATCAGAAGTACAAACATTTTTTATTAATTATGCTGTGATTGTGAATTAATATTTTTGGTGCATAGAGAGACGTGCAGAAAACAGTCTGACTTAATTATGAATGAACAGTCCTATGAGTCATACATGTTCTCATACATGTGCAAAATGATTTTAATTTTAGCTCACGCCATCCAAAGCAGACAGTCAAATGACATAAAAAGATATAAATGCTTAATGTCCCATTCACAATAATACTTAGTTTGACCTCTTCCCAGCATACTAATTCAGTATTATCACACTGAGTCAGGGCGTTTGTTTTTATAAAGTGCATAGAGATCCACCGCTGTCCCCAACCAACAACAACATGATAGCCTCAACACAACAAAGAGTTTAGCTGGAAAAAACAACAGACCCGTTGACTTAATTTATAATCCAGCAGAAATGGAAACACAGTGTACTGTAAAGAGAGAAGTAGAGACGTGACTATGAATAAAGTGGGAAAAATACAACCAACCTGAAGAGACATTCAAACTGACACCACCTGCTATTGATGCCCCCCACAGTTAGCTAACCGTGCATCCTAATGCTAACCATATAACCATTTGCTAATGTTAGTAAATGTTACTGGACCATCAGCTACATCAACTTGCGGCAAACACATTAACTTGGCCTAGTTGGAAGTAGCTGTAAGTTGGAAGTAGCTCTGATTTAATATGTTAGCTAACATCAGTTCATTAGCTTCAAAGCTTATTAGTGAAACATGCAGGGTCTGACACTTAATGTTATAACAGATGTTGGCTTTTCAGATCTGTTCCTCAGTGGGTTTAAACACACATCACATGTTGCTGCTGTAATGTTTATAACCTGTGAGTTTATTAATTTATTCAGACAGTTAACTGCTCCATCTATTTTTACTTACTTGTCTTTACCAGAAAAAGCTTAATGGCTGCACTGAACACTGCAAGCTCAAACTGTCTGGCATGTTTGAAAAGAAATCTGAGGTGCTGATAATGCAGAAGCTTCTGGTCTTTTCTGAGGAACTAATAAATGTTTTGTCAAAGACGAAGACCAAAAATGAGTCTAAAATATCTGCCAAAGTTAATGCTGAAATAAGGAAAGGCAACAGCCCCACCATCTCCTGGTAAACCACTAGGACTGTTAGTATGAGCGAGATAGAAATCCTGGATGAGGGGGTGAGGTGGTGAGATGGGGGTCTGTGCGTCAGGGCCGTATCCTCCCTAAACAATGAGGTATTGGTAAACATGCAGCAGCTACAGGATAGTAAAAGCCTGGTGATCAATGTTGATCTGGTAAAGGGGGATCAGCTGGTGGAGACAAAGGGCTTTGTGATCCTGGTTTCTACTGTGATACTGTGAATGGAGGTGGTCCTCCTGTTGTGTTCATTTGTCAGGAACAGCAATGATGTTCCCAGGTCAATTTGACCCAGTGCATATTTTATTATCCAAAAGAAGTCTGAAAATAAAAAAAAATCCTCCATTACTCCATTACTAACTATTCTGTCGATATTTAGTGTAATGGGGTTCCTTAACCCTCACAGATAACGGGTCAAATAGGAAAATTCAGTCGTTTTTCATTAAAAAATACATGTTCAATGTTTTTTTAATGTTTCACCACTTTCAGTTTCACTTTTCTGACACCCTTTTACCCCCAGTTTGACTGCTGGGTCAAACTTACCCGAACAGTATCTATGTGATATAAACTTGGGGGGCGGGGGGTGGTTGCAAATATGTGAGATGAACCATTTTCATGTTATATGTTGATTACTCTAATTAAGGCAAGCAGAAGAAGTTTCATACTGAAAAAAATACTTGTAACTATTTTTTCTTGATCTTCTTTGAACTTTAACACGGGTCAAATTGACCCGTAACATAACAGGAGGGTTAATTTCAGTTTGATAGCAGATGAGTTTATCTGTTCTAAAACATGTGGTTTCATGTAACTAGAAGAAATGTTTTTGGAATTAATTTCATGAGATGTTTTTGAAATACATTTTCTGAACTGGGCCAGTCTTGCCAGTTGTGCATGGTGGAGTGGGAATCCTTCTTTTCTTCTTCTTCTTCTTCTTCTTTCTTCTTTCTTTCTTCTTGTTAATATTACTACAGTGGCAAAAGTGTATTTGGGCCAAAGATTGAGGGAAACCCTTGTTCACTTTCCTCGAAGAGCAATAGATGGTTTATGTTCTCAAGAAGCTTTAAAAGGGAACAGACCTGCAGCAGGAATTATGAGTGTGTTCAATCCAGACAGTTCGGGAGCTGAGGGGTTAGTGGTGTTAACGGGCCATAGTGCAGCCTTGCAGTCGTGATTAAGCCTCTCTCTCTTTGGCCCTTGGTATTTAGGTGGAAACCAGAAAGACTCACTGTGACCCACTTCACACAAAGTGAACAAGCTTAGAGAGCCAGTCAGCCATGGTAATTATGACTGTTTTACTTTGTGATGAACAAAGTAGAAGGTGAAGAATCAGTCTGGTTCACCCCACTACTGATGAGCCGGGACAAGAATCAAGTAAGTGACCATAATGACACAGTAAAGACACTCGCCTGTCTGTAACCTGTGAAAGTGTCAAGAAAGTGTAGCCTCGGCCCAGCTATATTCACACTAATACCTGTCAAAATAATCTCAATATGTTTTGTTTTAATTCATTCAGTCCTAAAATTTATAATCCAATAATATAACACACATTAATCGGAAATGTGCCATTCTGCTTAAAAATACACATGTTGATGGAACTTGTGGAGTTGCAAAATATGCGGTGGGAGTTGAAGAGTGCTGCCTCAGTTTACCACCATTTTGTAATCAGTTGGCAGCTCTGCTCCTCTCTTCATCCAAGTGTCCAGGACATTCAGCCACAGATTTGATGATACAGCAACATAGTTAATCCTTGACTTTTGGCAATACTTGTTCTAGTACTAAGTACACTTGTGCTCAAACATTATGTTTGTTATAACCAATCCTACGTAAGCGGTGAGGTCTCCCAGAAGATCTATAGAGTCCGTAGATGGAACACAGACCAACGGTAAAAGAAGGCCAGATGGTTCCAGAAGAGCACAGAGGCCTGCTCATCACCCTCTTCCTGACGAGCTTCTTTTAGTGAGGGTTCTCCAATTCCTCTTCCGGACGAGGCGCTGCAGGATTATTGGCTGATTCCTGGGGGTATTTTATTATGCTGATAATAAACATTCTAAACAAGTGCACTTTGCTTTTTTTAACAACTAACCGACTACTGATGGTTAACACATCCAGGAATCCCTTGACATTTGCATCTCTATTCATTCGTTGATAGAGCTGACATGGGAAGATGTCACAGGAAGTAGGTGTAAATAAAAAAGCAGGAAACACGTGCAGACCCTGCAGAGCAGCTCAGTCCACACAGAAACAGGCCTCTGCTAACTGTCTTCACAGAAGAAGGTGCCTCAAAGATGAAATGTTGTCACGGTTATGAACATAAACTACAGAAAATGTGTTTTGTTACTGATTTTTCACCAACAGGTTAACTTTCAGCTTTATTTAAAAGTTTGTCGAAAATGCTTGATGTAAACCAGTCTCTGACCAACGTCTCTGCTGAGCTGCAGTATCAGGGCTTACTGGAGAGAGTGATGTTCTCCACTCTGACCACAGCCCCCTGCTGCGTCTTCCTCTTCATTAATCTGACCATGTTATTCACCCTGAGGAGTAAACCGGTGTTTTGTGAGACGTCTCGTTACGTCCTCCTGTTTAACCTCCTTTTTGCAGATACTACGCAGATGGCCCTGAGTCAGTTAATGTACATACTGGCTGCTTGCAGAATTAGACTGACATATCCTGTCTGTGGTGTTCTCACCATGCTTGGCGAGCTCACAAGTGAAATCTCCCCTCTCACGCTGGTGTTGATGTCTCTGGAGAGGTATGTGGCTGTGTGCTACCCACTGAGGCACGCCACCATCGTCACCATCAGAAACACGGGGCTGGCTGTCCTCCTGGTCTGGGCTTTCAGTTCACTCAATATCCTCATTCGAGTTGTGTTACTGTTAGACTTTCCATTTTCAGAGCTGGAGAGCCTGCAGATGAAAGATTTTTGTAATACACTTGGCATGTTTCTTGGGACAGTATCTGATTTTTATGACAAAGCCTACACCGGCTTCCTGTTTGTGTCGGCTGGTGTGGCAGTCACGTCCTCCTATATCGGCGTGATGGTAGCAGCCAGGTCAGCCTCCACAGACAAAGCTTCAGCCCAGAAGGCTCGTAACACACTGCTGCTGCATGTGGTGCAGCTGGGCCTCAGTCTCTCCTCCACCATACACAACCCGATGCTCATCGCGGTCTCAAAGGTCCTGGACAGGTTCATTATTGTGCGCATCCAGATTGTTATTTATGTTTGTATAATCATCTTGCCCAGATGTCTGAGTTCTGTCATCTACGGTCTCAGAGACCGGACCATCAGACCCGTCCTCAGGTACCATCTGTGCTGTCAGTGGAGACGCTCACCTTCAGTCTCAGATGTCCCAATCAAGGCTAAAATCTGTCTTCAGTTAATAGACATAAATTCTTAACAATTCTAAACTTTGATTCAAACTGAGAAAATGTCAATAAGTCAAGTTTGATGTGCTGATGTTATATGTGATCAGCTGCAGTAAAACACAGTAAAATTAAGTGTTGTGGTCTTCTGCACTCCATATTTTATAATAACACGTAGTCAAATCAACATCTCTCTGACAGAGTCTAATCTCAACATTATTATAAACTGAATTTATGGCTGAACTGTTGAAAAGTACTGAACTGTATTTTACTGAAATACCTCATAAAGTGGCCACTGAGTGTATGAATGTATTTGTTAGTGAAATGAGCTCTCACTCCACAGTGCGTTTGCAACATATACAAACTGACAGTGATACTGTTTTCAGGTGAACAGCACTAAAAATCTACAGAAAATCAGGTTTAAATTTTTTTCAGACATAGTAAATGCAAACAACAGAAAAAATGTCCTACAGGTTTAAAAGGAAACCATGTGGACCATTAAAAAGACTATAGAGTACAGTACATTCTTCAGATCTGTGATTACAGGAGAAACTACATGAAATGTTGGTTTTGAAGTTCCGTTCATATTCCTTTTTAAAATGATCCTTATGTAACTGCATTATCTGTAAAGAGAAATAAAACAGTGATATCGGCAGAGCCTCTGCCTCCTCTTCACTATCTGACGCTGGACACTGAAGGGGCAACATGTTAAAGGACTTCATTTCTGAGCTGAGAACTGCTAAGCCAAAACATGGCAGATTGCAAAGAAATCAACACATTCATTCGTTTTCTATGCTGCTTATCTGTCAGGGTCGCAGGGGGCTGAGTACGAGCAAAAGGCGGGTTCACATTGGACTGGTCACCCGTCAACCGCAGGGCTGAGACACACACACACACACACTCACACACACACGCACACCCAGGGAAAAAGGAGAGTAGCCAGCTAACCTAATGTGCATGTTTTTGGGACTGTGAGAGGAAGCCGAAGTACCTGGAGAAAACCCATGCAGCAAAAGACAAACATGCAAACTCCACACACAGAAGGGCTCAGACCCAGACTCGAACTCAGAACCCACTTATTGTGAGGTGACAGTACTAACCACTGCACCACCATGATGTTCCATGTTAAAGAGCTGGTCTGAAGGAGGGCGGCTGAAGAGGGGTGAATTGGGAGCCTTCAATCAGTCAGCCTGCGGAGCTGGCCTGAGGCCGAGCAGAAGACCTCAGCCTGTGGTTTGGACTGAAGCAGAGCAGGAGACCTCGGCAGATGGCCTCAAGTGAAGACAGGTGGGCAGAACAGGCCAGGAGGCAAGACCAAAGAACAGGTGAAAGCCTTCTGGAAGTCATGGGATATGGCTGAAGACCAGGACCAGAGGTTGACAGCTGTGGGACCAGAGACCAGCAGCTGGAGATCTGAGAAGGAGGCCAGTGACAGTGGCTGGGATACTAGCAGGTGAGCTGATGGGTCAGGTAAATGGGTGACTACTGCAACTTAGCAGGAACAGGAGGTAGCTGCAACACAGGCACTGGCTGCTGCTGCAACTCAAGCTCAGTGGATTCGTGCAGCACAGGAGCTGGAAACTGCTGCGTTGCTGAGCAGAGATGGAGGTCCAACAGGGTGTTGACAAAGACAATGTCAGCTGACTGACATTCTGGGATGTCTTGCTTGGAATGCTAACTGGGAACCCTAAACAGGTGTTGAACAGGCTGTCAACCAGGGACCAGGGACAGCTGAGCCAAGAAGTGGGGATAGACAGAGCTTGTGGAAACTCTGTAGTAATGGCCAACGCATAGGCTGACAAGCTGGGCAACAGAGGCTCTGGGGCACTGGGCCGAAAGTGAGGAGGTAGAACAAGGCAGCTGAGAGCCACAATGTTGGTGGAAGGCTGCCCAGAAAATGGCTCCAGGGCAGGATCTTGCAGGAACCTGGTTTGGTCTTTGTTAGTACTTTAGCCATTATTAGACAGTCCAAGACACAGTTACAGATACAGTTAATATGAATGGATGCTAAGTGGTAATAGTTTTCATGATGTACAGAGACCCTGAGGGCCGACTGGATGTGATCACAGTAAATGCTTAAATCATGCATAGCATTTTCAGGGCTTCATGGTTTTAAAACCATGCCAAAGAAAAACACTCACAAATTTTAAGAGAACAAAGATTAGTGACAGTACATTCTTCATGGTTACATTCTTCATGGCATCATGGATACGGTGACAAGGCTGCTGAGGAGGTGGTTGTGGAGAGATTACATCAGCCATTAATAAAGTGTTAATGGTGTTGACATGTGATTGTATCACGTGAAGTGATGTGAGAACGGAACTCATGAACGACATGTGAGAGCCAGCAGAAGCTAAAGTCCACATCTGCTCACACAGACACAAACCAGACTGCTACCTGCTGCAAAGGAGGTGGAGGACTCAAGGCTTCGCAGGTGAACGTTCTCTCCTCTTAGGATGAAATATCTTAACTGTTATAGAAGGACAAACTGGACAAGATTTCTTTTGTTTTTGATGCCTGATGACATCAAGAGCTTAATATTTTTATTATAACAATTTTATTTTGTGCAGCTCCTTTTAAAAAGGATTCACAACGTTTTGTGAAAGATCAAGCAAAAGAATACAGCCAGGCCAGACAGAAGACAAGATTAAGATAAACTTAATGCGTGTCTTCAGTGCTTCTCTGAGATGTCAAATGCAACTAAGTCTCTGACCAACACGACTGTTGGACGAGGCTTACTGGAGAGAGTGATGTTCTCCACTCTGACCACAGCCCCCTGCTGCGTCTTCCTCTTCATTAATCTGACCATGTTATTCACCCTGAGGAGTAAACCGGTGTTTCGTGAGACGTCTCGTTACGTCCTCCTGTTTAACCTCCTTTTTGCAGATACTACGCAGATGGCACTGAGTCAGTTAATGTACATACTGGCTGCTTGCAGAATTAGACTGACATATCCTGTCTGTGGACTTCTAGTCATGCTGGCCAATCTCACAAGTGAAATCTCCCCTCTCACGCTGGTGTTGATGTCTCTGGAGAGGTATGTGGCTGTGTGCTACCCACTGAGGCACGCCACCATCGTCACCATCAGAAACACGGGGCTGGCTGTCCTCCTGGTCTGGGCTTTCAGTTCACTCAATATCCTCATTCGAGTTGTGTTACTGTTAGACTTTCCATTTTCAGAGCTGGAGAGCCTGCAGATGAAAGATTTTTGTAATACACTTGTCATGTTTCTTGGGACAGTATCTGATTTTTATGACAAAGCCTACACCTGCTTCCTGTTTGTGTCAGCTGGTGTGGCAGTCACGTCCTCCTATATCGGCGTGATGGTAGCAGCCAGGTCAGCCTCCACAGACAAAGCTTCAGCCCAGAAGGCTCGTAACACACTGCTGCTGCATGTGGTGCAGCTGGGCCTCAGTCTCTCCTCCACCATACACAACCCGATGCTCATCGCGGTCTCAAAGGTCCTGGACAGGTTCATTATTGTGCGCATCCAGATTGTTATTTATGTTTGTATAATCATCTTGCCCAGATGTCTGAGTTCTGTCATCTACGGTCTCAGAGACCGGACCATCAGACCCGTCCTCAGGTACCATCTGTGCTGCCAGTGGAGACGCTCACCTTCAGTCTCAGACGATCAAGGCTAAAGTCAGCTTACTCATCACTCATTACTCGCCATAGATGAACTCCATAACAAGATGTGTTAATTCATTCAGAATGGAATCAGAGTGTGTGACCTGCGGTATCTGAACACTGAGCAGATGTGATGTTCACAGGGCAAGTGAAGAAAGATTTTTATGTTTTTTCTTTGTTCTTTTCCAATTTGGGTGAACTGACTCTCTAACTCTCAGATGATCATTAACAAGGCAGACACACTGCATACAACTGTGAAATTTAGATTTCTGATAATAAAATGTTATCATTATAATGTATTTTAACTGTAAAATGTGAAGCACTTCATTTTACAGGAGAATGAAATGTTTTGTATTGTAATATTCATCAGTACTCATTAAATCTGCATGTTTTCCTGATCCCAAAGCGTACTTCAGCAATGAAACACAGAATTCAGAAAAATCGTCACAGAACTCATGGAAGAAATGATAACAGACTTCAAAAAGTGTGTTTCTAAATGGGCAGAACAACAGAACCGATGCAGTGAGGGGTCAAACGAACATAAATGAAATCTGAACATTGTTATAGATAGAACAAGTCGTTCTACAACACATTAGATTTTACAGGTGTATCTAATAAAGTGGCACCACGGTGGTGCAGCACTGTCGCCTCATAGTAAGAGGGTTCCAGGTTTGAATCCGAGGTTCTCTGGGTACTCCGACTTCCTCCGACAATCCCATTTATTGTGGTTAATGCCTCCAGTGCAGGTTAATGGCCTGCTCTACATTGCCCTGAGGTGTGAGTCCTGTGATTGACTGGTGACCAGTCCAGGGTGAACCCGCCTCTCGCCCGTAGTCAGCTGGGATAGGCTCCAGCCCCTCCTCGACCCTGATGGATAAGCGGCATAGAAAATGGATGGACGGACCTAATAAAGTGGCCACAGAGTGTATGAATGTATTTATGACGTAGTTTGAAATGCCACGGTATAAAGTGAACACTGCTGGCCGTGAAGTCACACACTTTTAATGTTTGCTGGATTTACACAAAAGTCCAAATAATTAAGGCTTTATTGTAGCCAGAGTTTCACAAAGTTTATGAAGTTTCTTCAAAGTCTGAAACTCACAGATTTGTGCAGTTTTTGATGGGAGTCCAGGACCTTTCTCCGCTGGAGTCAAAGAAGTAGCCTGTCCTGGTTATTTGCAAAATTTGACATCTTTACCATTAAAAAACTTAGTCTTCATTAACTTAGTGTGGCTGGTGAAATCAGTTGAAATGATGTGTTCAAAGAGCTGCTAAATGTTGGTTACAGACAGGCCTGAGGCCTCATCCGTCACCTGAATGCCTCCCTGAAGGAAAAGAGACAGAAGTGAAAGTCACCCATCAGAAAATTACCTCAGCAAAAGTGTTAAATTATCTGATATATACTGCACTTAAGTTTTGAAAGTAAAAGGGAGTAAATGCAGTTAATTAAAAGGAAAACAGTCAGAATTTTGTGAATTGTGAAGTTTAAGAATGTAAAAATGGAGCCTACAATAAAACAACGCCTTGAATCGTTAAAGATTTAACAGAAGAAAATCCAGCCCCTCCCGTCCCGTTCAGTTTGTCTTCTATTCCTCCGTCTCTCCGTCCCAAATATAAACATGTCCCCCTACCTTTCACGGTGTGGTTTTGTCAACAAAGATGGGAATAAATTGCCTCGTGTCATGTCTGCATCATGGCCACTACGGGGCGCAATCGTCCCTTTTTTCCATATCTGTGTAAAGCGAACAATGGGCGTGCTTTTATTTTGACAGTGAGAACAGGAAGTGTGGATTTTATTGTCTTTGTGGGTTGACTGTGGTCCTGCTCGCTCAGCCTCCTCCGGTTGTCGCCATGGTGCAGATGATGGAGTCGCAGTGCGAGTATTTCATGTATTTTCCGGCGGTGCCCATCACGGACCTGTCGGACCCGGCCCGCTACCGCAGCCTGCCCCGCCGGAGTCACCTCTACGTGGGCGAGACGGTCCGCTTCCTCTTGGTGCTGCGCTGCAGGGACGGAGGGGCGACGCCATCCGAGCACGGCCCCGGTAAGGCCGGGGGGAGGACACCGGGAGGACACAAGGAGGGAGGAGCGGAGGGAGACTGCAGCGTCTGTAAGATTCATCCAGACTGTCTGCTTCTGTGAGGAGAGCTGCCGGTCCGGGGACACACCTGAACCTGACGGTGGTTTTATTAAAGGGGGAATCAAACCAGGACAAACATTTGTTTAACATGGAGGAGAATAATAGAGCTCATGTTTTTATTCACCAGACTCTAGACATAATCACCGGGTCATACCGGACCAAACTGACTTAAAACCCCAGATAATAACTCTCACATGCGTGAATTTTTATGTGTGCAATCATTCTCCTGCAGGGAGCAGCGACAGCACCGCAGCAGGCTTTGGGACGGAGTCGGCCAGTAGTCGGGCGTGGAGGGAGCTGGCTGGCTCTCTGTGCGCGGTGGCCAGCGTGAGTCCAGGTGACAGTTGCCGCCATAGAAGCAACCACCACCATCATCACCACGACTACCAGAACAGCGGGGATGAGGCCAACGAGGATGGCGAGGAGGATTACATCGCTGCAGCGGAGGCAGCCATTGCAGCACTTGGCAGCAGGGTGGACCCTCGCTGTCGCAGCTTCAGGGACTGCAAGCCCCTGCTCATCCACAATTCATCTGGGACGGCGGCGAGGGAGTTCCGCAGGGCACCTGTTCAGGTACACTGCTGTTCGTGATCCCCTCAGGATTAACACGTGGTGCCTGCTCAGTGACCGTTCTTACTTCATGGTGTTTTCTGATCTGTGCCTCCACTCCAGTCGCCTCTGGACGAGCCGGTGGTTCTGACGGACGAAGTGATCTTTCCCCTCACCGTCTCTCTGGACAAACTCCCCGTCAGCACCCTAAAAGTCAAGGTCAAGAGGAACCTCTTTCTGTCTGTCTGTCTGTTTGATTTTTGTGATTTGGGACCATGTCACACTCAGGATATTTGGAAAAGTTTTTCCCTCACATTCTGGTCCATTTGACCATAAAGTGTGAGCTTTAAGCTGTTTGCAAACTGATCCAGGATTCTGTGTTTAAAACTCAAATATAGTTTTGTGCAGTTCCAACATTGTGGAGACACATGGCTGGTTGATGTTTCAAGTGTTTGTGTGCTCAGGTGATGGTCACGGTGTGGAAGAGGGAGGCAGAGAAAGCAGAGGTGCAGGAGCTCGGCTACCTGAGCGTCCTGCAGCAACGAGAACCAACACACACCTTCAGACACGACCTGAACACCTTCAAGGCTCAGGGTACAGCGCACACACTTACTTTTATATCTGTGAGCACCTGAAACAATCTATTTAACAGCTCGTAACCCGAATCCTAACTGTGAAGAGTTAAGACCCCTCTGAAGACTTTAGGATCAGATCTACTGTCCTCATTCTCAAGTCCTCACAAAGCCAGAGAATAAAAGATATTCATGTTATCAGTTGACCAGGCGTGCCTCAGTGTGTAGTACTGTCTGTGGACACAAGGGGCACTGTAAACATGTGACAGAATGTATTTTGACAACCACTGGGTTCGTCTGGTCCACAGTGAGCACCACCCTGACTGTCCTGCCGCCTCCCACCGTCCGCTGCAAGCAGATGACCGTCTCCGGGAGACACCTCGCCGTCCTCAAAGGTAGTCCTCTGAATCACGTTACTGCTCAGAAGTGTTGTGCTCTTAACACAGTGAAATTCTGAAACTCTGACGTGTATTTTGATCCAGTAGTGTCTCAATGAGAACATGAACCAGGATGTCTTTCTGCTCCTGTCTCCCCCTGTCAGTGTTCAACGAGTCTTCTCAGGAGGAGCTAAGTATTCGGGAAATACGCATTCTACCAAACCTCAACGCTTCCTACCTTCCTATGATGCCTGACGGCTCCGTGCTGCTGGTGGACAACGTGTGGTGGGTACACAAACACGTGTGCTCACTTCTGTCATGTCTGACAGCAGGTTGTCATGCATACTATGACATCATGTTATTGTGATGTCATCGCTGACTACATTCACATCAAGGATTCAAGGATTCTTTATTGTCAGGACATACAGAAAAGTCAAAATGCCTTTGCTCTACTCCCTAACAGGTAACAAGTAATAACAGTTATGCATAAAACCTAAGACCACAATAACTTAGACATCAGTAAATATAGACAGTACAGTAATTATAGAGAAACAGAATAAATAGACAAAAACAGTAAATATAGACGATAGAGAATAAAGTAGGTAGTGCAGATAAACAGACAGCATCAGGTCATTTTGTGAGTCAGCCTTTGAACTCAGTCTGATGGTTCTGTCCGGTTCTCTTCTGGTTCTTGTGCGGTTCTGCAGCCACCAGTCGGGTGAGGTCGGCATGGCGTCTTTCTGCAGGGTGGACAGTCTGGCCGGATGCCTTCCCAGCATGCTCAGTGCTTTGGAGGAACATGACTTCCTGTTCCAGCTGCACCTCAATGACATGCCGCAAGATGACTCCAGCGAGGTGCATGTTTGTGTGGTTCTCCTAAGGTGCTTTAGACTGTGTCAGGTTGACTAAGTGAACCCACAAAGCAGAACTTTGACACACTACAAAGAAGAGAAAGCTGAGGCAGCAGGATAATCTAGACTGCTGTCCCACCAATCAAAATGTTTTATTGCAGTTTGCAGCAACTGACACTGAAGACAAACTTTGGGTCATCTCACGTTGGGGATTTCAGTGTGTGATGCTGCTTTAAACACAGTTTGACACTGAAACTTTGGTGGATATGAATGCCACCTTGTGGTCATAATGTATCACCACAGTGTGTTCTTGTTTTCTTTTCAGGGGCTGGAGGTTCCCCTGGTTGCTGTGCTGCAGTGGTCCACTCCCAAGATGCCTTTCACCAACTGTATCTACACACACTACAGGTGAAGTTGAACCATCTGAGCAAAGCCTTTCTTCACACACCTGATCAGCTGCCACAAAGATCTAAACAGCATGGAGCTAAAACACACATACTGTTTGATAAAATATGACTTGGGACAGCTCAGTGTTGGCTGGGACATGTCCCGACTGTCTCGACTGTCCTGACTGTCCCCCACCCTTGCAGGTTGCCCAGCGTCCGTCTGGACCGGCCGCGGTTCGTCATGACGGCCAGCTGTCCGAGCACTGTGAGGGTGAAAGAACACTTCAAGGTCAAATACGTTCTGCTCAACAACCTGCAGGACTTCCTGGCCGTTCGACTCGTCTGGACTCCAGAGGGTGAGTGTGTGCGTGTGTGTGAGTGTGTGTGTGTGTGTGTGTGTGTGTGTGTGCAGCTCACGCCAGCAGTGTTGATTTAACCCTCAGGAGTCGACAGACGCGCCGGCGCGTCCTTATCACAAGACCACTTTAAGACAACGTAGCTGCAAGACGCAGCCTCGCTGAATCCCAGTTTTTTTTGTGTCGAAAGTGGGCACTTCAAACTATATACCAGTTTTTAAATTTTGTTAATATGTCAAGTAAAACCCGAGTTATGATAAAAAAATATACGCACTGTTTTTTTCATGACCATTGCCATCACGTTTGGTGCGCGTTTGGGGCGCGCATTTTATGCAAGAAGACGCAGTAAACACCAGCGCATTGAGCGCACTTCATTCAGCGCATTTCAGCGCATTTTCCCCAGTGGGATTTTAGAGTTTTGTGTGATTTTAGGTCCAGTGTGTCAATACAGTATGTCAAAATGAAAAAAACAACAGTAAATCACACTTGTGAGGTTGTGCTGATGAAAAATGATTCCAAAATGGCAAGATAAAAAAAATTGAAATATAAAATTAGAATCAAAAATAGTCAACAACTGACAATTATACATGACTTCAGAGGGTTAATGTGGAAGATTTCACTTTTTTTCAAACCCATTTTTAGTCAGAATAAAAACTAAAGGCTGCAGTGTGTGTGTGTGTGTGTGTGTGTGTGTGTGTGTGTGTGTGTGTGTGTCCAGCTCGTGGTCAGGGTGAGGACACAGCTCTGGCTGCTGTGGTCTGTCACACTCCTGTCAGTAATCTCGGTCACTGCCGTAAAGGAAGCACTCTGTCATTCAGCGTGGCCTTCCAGATCCTCAAACCAGGACTGTACGAGGTACCCCCATCCACACACACACACACAGACACACACACACGCACACTGCAGTATGTGTCATTTGAAAAAAGAATCAGAACCAGAACTAAACTGATCCACTTCCTGTAGAGCTGACGTTTCCTGTTTCCTCTCTGACGACTCTGCAGCTCAGTCAGCACATGAAGCTGAAGCTGCAGTTCACGGCATCCGTGTCCAACCCTCCGCCTGACGCCCGGCCGCTGTCACGTAAGAACTTTTCAACAACAGCGTTGGTGTCAGCTGATCAGTGACATCAGTGACGTGTGTTCTCCTCACCTGCCAGGTAAGAACAGCCCGTCCAGCCCGGCGGTTCGAGACCTGCTGGACCGACACCAGGCCAGTCTGGGTCGATCCCAGTCCTTCTCCCATCAGCAGCCGTCTCGTTCCCACATCATGAGGTCTCTCACACGCACACACACACACACACACCTCAGTGTCTCTGCTGAGCTTCTCTGCACTTTGCCTCGTGTTTAGTTTTGTGCTTCTTCCTCTACTTCTTCTGCTTTTTGTGAAGTTAAATCCAGCCTCATCTACATATATAAATTTGTGTTGGATTTTGTCTCCATCCATTTGAAACACAGTACGTAATAGACAATAGTAAGTTGTTCAATATAGGTCTATTGTACAGCAAATTTTCATTTGAAAACAATTATGTGTACAATTCTACACCATAGTAAAGTGAACAATACATACCTCCACGTACTCAGCCACTTGTTTTACCCTCTGTGAGTCTCTGTCAAATGGCACGCGATAGATTTGCTTCATTTGTACCTGATGTTTTTTAAGGATTCGAGTTAATGTCGATAGAGAGACCCAATTAATGTTATTGAAAATAATGTCATCACTGACAATATTGGCTTGGATTACCCTCAGTCTGATGGAATTGTTTGCCAAAACCATGTTCACAATGGCTGTCTGCTGCTCCTGAGTAAACATGGACCCTCAGTCCTATGGTGATACAGTAACAGATACATGTAGCCTGCAGTGAAACGTCACAGGGATGGATACCCAAAGTGGTGATAAAGTCAAAGTCAGCTTTATCAAAGTCAATATACAGTAATTCACAGTTTTCCGCGTTGTACTGAAGGCAGATAAAAGGTTTTTTTACCTGTTTTCTAGACAAAATGTTCAAATTACTGAAGCTACCGTGTATCTGCTGCGATTGGCTGAACTCTTAGTCCAGCCTCCCTCAGTGTGAGTCCATAGTTTATTAAATGGCCAATGAGCGTTGAGCGAATTTCCTTCGTTAAAGTTGGTCCTCTTCTACTTTGTTCATGTGCTCTCTCATTTTCAAGTCTCTCCCTATGTCTTCCTCTTCCTCTTCCTCTGCCTCTTTCTTCTCCTCTTTGGACTGCCCCTCTCATTCTTACTCTTCTTCTCCTAGCACCTTCCATTTTGTTACAGTTTTTCTCAACTGTTTACACACATTTTCTGAAAGCATGCCTCATGTTCTCAGAACTCAGAACACACACTCAATGGGCAAAACCCCTAAATTCTCCTGCAAAATGACACTTTACATTCAAAACAGTGTTATTTCCTCTCAAAATGGTATTTTGTTTTCAAATGACACACACAAACCATCATATGAACAGACATGTATGAGGACCAGTTGAACACTGATGTGCTTAATGTAAGACACTATGATGAATGGAAAACGCTTCTTCTCCCTTCATCATAATGACTTGGGCCTTTTTTTTGTTTAGTGTTAGACTTACTACACACAGTACATACATAAGTGTGTTGTAAAATGTTTCAGAATATTGTTGTTATACTCTGAACACACAAATACACGGTAACAAATATATTTTATTTTTCCCACAAAAACAATGAACACAGTGTACATCCCAACCAACACAAAGTTGCACATACAGTGGACTACATACAAATCAGCAGAAGAATTTACTGTACACAGTTACAGTAAAAAAAAAACAAAAAACTGCTGCTTCCTGTCTTCTGTTTTGGTCTGGCCACAGCACCTCATCCACATCACAAGCAATGTTTTCTCTGGCCCAGCAGCGGGGGAATATAGCCTAGCATTGCGAATCCAGCCATGAAAGCATCAGCTTCTATATCTCCACATGCGTCTTCCATAGCTTGGAGAAGAGGGATACGCGTTTATGTATTTCTGTCATACACTTTCCATCTCCAGGCAGAAAAAATTCCTCAGTAGGATTGAGGAATGGAGAATATGGAGGGAGATAAACAATTAAAAAGCGTGGGTGGGCAGTGAACCAGTTACGAACCAGAGCAGCCCGGTGGAAACTTTCATTGTCCCAAATGACGACGTACCTGAGCTGCTCTGGGCCATCTGTCTGGTCTGGTGGAATGAGTGTGTTGTGTAGGGTGTCCAGGAATGTGATCAGATGGGCAGTGCTGTAGGGGCCGAGGGTAGCATGGTGCTGGATGACGCCGTGGTGGGTCATCGCTGCACACATTGTGATGTTCCCTCCACGCTGGCCGATGATATTCCTTCCCCTCCTTCGTCTTTTTGTGAGGTTGAATCCAACCTCATCAATGAATCTCTCTCTCATCATCTCTAGCTCAAGGACTCTCTGAAACACACATGACAATATCAGAAGCACAATCATTATGATTACAATACTGAAATATGTATAATTCATACAGTGTTGACAGCATGCATCAATTGTTGGATTATATAAGACTTACTTGCACATAGTTATATCGCAATTCTTTGACTCTTTCTGAATTGCGCTCAAATGTCACCCTGTAGACCTGCTTCATCCTCAGATTATTTCTGTGCAAGACACGGTCCAACCTTACCCTATCAATATTTTGAAATATCTCATTGTTTTCTTTTATTTTTGTTTGTATTTGCCGTAATGTTATGGCGTTATTTTCTAGGACCATGTTTATGATCTCAGTTTCCTGTTCAGGAGACAGAAGACGTTCCCCACCACCTTGTGCTGTTAATCTTTCTGTTCTGCAATACGAATGGTAAAAAACTGTAAATACTGTGTAAGAACACAAAGTAGGAATAGATTTCCCAAATACCTGAAAAATACTTTATTTTTACAGTCGTACAGAACAGTCCACATGCTGTACTGTACTTCTGTACTCAATGAGAACTGTATTGATATGCAGTACTGCAATTTTCTAGTGAGATTTCTTACCTATTCTCATTTCTGAAAGTCCGAATGATGGATGCTACAATGAACCGGCTCACATTTGGCTGTACTCTTTGCCCAGCCTCCATCATTGTTAGACCACATGATCAACCAAAGTGGCTTGATCTCATCAGAGATTACGGTCCTTGGCCTTCCTTGTCCTCCTCTTACTCTCACTCCTCTGGCTCTGGCTCTGTTTCCAATGTTGGCATCCGTTGCTCCAAAGCAGAAGAGCTCCCCTGTTGCACTTTGCTAAAGCTCTGATTGCTAATTGTAAAGCTGTGTGACAGATGTTTGCCCATGTGATGAGTCAGTGTGCATAGTAGGACAATTAACTTTAGATGTGTGTTCCTTGTGAGAACAAGAGATTTTCTTCACAACAGTTGTGCCAAATGCAGAGAATTGTGTGTAGTGTTTTGAAAAAAGTATGTTTTAGAACTGCAATTTGAGTGTAAAGCAGGAATTGTCCATATAGTTTAGCAGAATTGGTTCAGGGGGTTGGTGCATGAGCTACATGTTGTGGTCATTGTGTTTCAAGTGCAAGTATCTGTGTGTGAATAGTTGAGAAAAACTGTAAGTAAAGACAGGTGAACTCACCTGCTGCCTTTTTATACTGCTTATACCCATCCGATTGGTGTGTTTCCAATTAAGCACATGTGTGTTTGCGCACCAGGTGGATGGCTTATTCCAATTTGTTCATGGGTGTGGTCATTTTGAAAGCCAGAGCTTTGTAGTGAAAGGAAGTGACATCACAATGCTTAACTGTGCCTAAAGCTTGAAAATGTGTGTGACATACTGCAAATTACTGTGTGTAGTAGAGTGTAGGGTTTTGCTAATTCAGTTTAATTCAATTCAATTCAATTCAGTTTTATTTAAAGCGCCAATTCATAACAGAGTTATTCCAAGACACTTTACACGTGAAGAAAGAAGAAGAGAATGAGAGAGAAACAGGTCCCAGGGCAACCAACTCCTGCAGGAGTCATAGTCAGATCTGATCTGAGGTCAGACAGAACAGGTTTGGAGCTTTTATGTGATGCTTGATGTTCCTCATCAGCTGTGAGCCAATCAGATTTTTGTGTGTGTCAGGACGGGCAGTGCCATGGAGCGCCGGGCCATCACTCCTCCTGTTGGCTCTCCGGTTGGTCGGCCTCTTTACCTGCCGCCGCAGGACAAATCACTGCTGTCGCTGGACAAGATCGCCAAGAGGGAGTGCAAAGTGCTGGTGGTGGACCCCGCCAGCTAGGAGACGAGGGAGTGAGGAGGGAAGAAAGGACGAGGACGCAGTGAGGAGACGCATCGTAAGAGGAAAATGCTTCTCATTTGTAAAATGAACAAGTGAGGACAAAACAGAAGGAGAGTGTGAGATGGAAACACACACACACCAGTTGACTGAAACCTCACAACACCAACCTGAGCTGCCAACAGCTGACAGTTAGCCGTTAGCAGCTAACTTAAAGACGGTTTGAATTCAGTGAGTGTTGTTTTCGCTGCTGTATTATCGGTGTTGTCATGTCGAACAGGCGTGACTTCAGAATGTAACACAACACGTGTACTGCATGCATTTCAGTTCAATAATAAAAGTTTAAAGTGCTGCGACCATAAAGAGCAGAAGGTGTTGCTGATCGATGTGTGAGTCCTGCAGCAGACACACGTTACAGACGTGTCACATGTTTGTTTTCTCTCACAATGAATCACATTAAAGTACAGTCACTGCAGTTCTTTTTCCACAACAGTTTGTGTTTTTCTTTCGAGATCTGCAGTTAAGTCAAAGCAGACGCCATGTGATAGAAACAAGCCAAAGCAATCAGAAGCTTTGCACCAACGATATAATCAAAGACGTAAATTCTTTTGTGTCTAAAGTGTTTGAACAGCAACATGCAGCTGATCGATCAGAAATTGTTAATAATCGTGACGAAGACGTGACATTTAGATGGACACGCTGTTCTCGATGAGTCCAGGATTGAGGTAAGGATACGGCAGCTCCAACTGGCTGTTTCGCTCCGTGATGTCATCAGAAATGGCCCTGAGTTCAGCCTGTACCTTTTCCACCAGCCTGCGAGGGGCGCCATCTCTGAACACGGCCTCTTTGTAGTGACACAGAGGGACCTGCAGGGGGAGACACAGAGTTCACATAACATCAGATTCATGTGAGCTGAACTGGGTCACATACTGGTTCAGTTTGACGGGAAACTGGACCAAAGCTGCCCGCTGCCCCTCTCCCACCCCACTCCTGATCGAGGACTACTTGCAGAGGTGAGTCCAGGAAGGACAAATACACAGGCACTACAAATACACAGAGTACACACAGTACCCTGGACCAGTGGTGTACCTGCTAAGGCATGTGAACGCTGTGAGTGTGTTAATGCATTTAAATGTGTGCTGGAGGATAACCAAGCATCTGTGAGGCCCAACTGCTGAACCTGGTCTGAGGACAGTTAACATGTCAGCAGAGACCAGAAACAGGAATGTGAGGCTGAGGTGTGTTTTCATGTGAAGCCGCTGTGTGTTTGTCCTGCTCGGCTGTGGGGGGTGGAGCCTCACAAAGTTGGCGACGGGTTGCGACAGCAGAGAGAGCACCGTCAGGACGCGACAGGTGGAGCTCACGTCCGGCAGGAAAGACATGATGTCATCCTCCGTCACCATGCCTTTGACATGCGGAGGAGGACGCAACATGGAGGGTGGACAGTTTGGCATCCAAAGGCTAAAGTCCAACTGGAGAACACAAAAAGAAACAATTGAGACAGACAGAAGACTCACAGGAAGTCACTGACACAGGCTATTAAATAAGTACAGTTGGTGCTTGTGGACAAAGTCGTGGACAAAGATGACAGAACAGAATTGAGATGCGAGTGATGTGAGATGTCCTCACCTGGGAGAAGTTAACGGCTGCATGCAGAGCCGAACAGGAGAAGATGATCATGGTGACAAACTGGGACAGTGAAGCTTTGGACTGGAAACACTGGGGGAAACCTGAAGGACATGACAGCCTTGGTCAAGTCTCCTCCTGTGTCTATGGCAACACGAAAGGACTGCGCACATACACATACACACCTGAGTCGTGTGTGAATCCGTGTGTGTTGATGTCGGTGATCCAGTGTTGAAGCTCAGAGTCCAGCTGCACGTCATCGTCTCCACTGTAATACAGATCCACCCATCTGACCACAAACCTGCCACACGCACGCACACACACACACACACACACACACACACAGGAAAAGAACAGGACAGCGTTCTCTGCCTGATGAGCAGGTGTACAGGTAGCATCTTGTTTTTACAAGATTCACTGAGTGGGAATTGCGAGTCTCATGAAGTCTGACAAGTTTGACTTTTCTTCCTGGTTTGGGGGTCTGAGGACTGCAGACGTCCCACAAACAGAGCGATCTCAAAATGATCTGAAGTGATCAAAGAGTTTATTTGTCTGTTCACCCGTCTGTCTCCGTACCTGTGCAGTGCGTCCCACACTCTCAGTGCGTCCTGTGCATAGTAGCTTTGTGGCAGTTGGTCCACAGCGCGGTCTTTCAGGTCATCAGGGACACACAGAGACCGATAAGAAACCCTGAGTGACGCCCGGGACAGAAGAACAGGTAACGCGTCCAGACCAGCAGCGGTGGCCTGAAGGGACAGGACCGGAGACAGATGAGACCACCGCCCTAGCATCCGCACCTGTAATTCTCCTGCTACAGCCTTACCTTATCAAAGACGCCACCGCCGGCCAGCAGCGAGCCTCGTGCCTGCACGTTGATCTGCAATGAGGTCCAGACGTGCGGCATCAGCAGCTGTCCACAAAGACAAAGACAACATGGTTTGCTGTTGGGACATCTGATGTTGGACTTCATCAGACACAAACAAGACACAAAGAGTCACAGGAAACACGCAGTTCCCCTCACTGTCGGCTCACACCTTTGACTCAGCACAAAGATGGCCAACATGAAAGCTCCTCTAAACGTCTGATCGCCCCCTGGTGGCTGGCTGCAGTACAGCTCTTGCAGAATGGACATGAGCCAAACTATAAACTCTATATAGTACACATCAAGTAAAGTTCCACAAAAATGTTTTTTGTCATTTTAGGTCGTTCTTATGGAGATGTGTTGGCCATCTTTGTATGTATGAAGTTACTATAAAAGCATCTGTTATGGCTCCTTTAATAAAGACGGGACCCTTAAACACTATAGTTTGTAACACACATGAATGGATGTTGCTTGCCAGAAGGCAGCCAAACTGAAACCTAAACTTTGCTCACTGAACTTTACGTGAAGCTTGACTCATCCAGCTGTTTTAAACCTGTGAGGTGGTGTACCTGGTGCAGCGGGTGCAGCTCCGGCAGCTGTCGCAGTGTGGCCACGCAGCAGAGCTCTCCCAGCATGTGAGTCCTCAGGTAGTGGGAAGCCAACTGGTGACACTGGAAGTCTGCGCTGCGAACCCAAATCTTTGCCAGCAGCCAATCACAGCCATCGTCGGAGGGCAGGAAGACCGGGCTCTGAGGACCAGGTGTCTGCTGCAGCTGAGGAAGAGCATGACTGACTGACTGACTGATGAAGTGACTGGTTGGTTGATTGATTGATTTACAGAGGTGGAAGTACAATTTTAAGGTATATGTACTTCCCTAAAGTATTTCCGTTTTATTCAGCTTTTATTCAGCTTTATTTATTTGTGATATCTCTGACAGCTTTAGCTACTTTTTATTTTGCAAAACAATGTACAAATGTACAAAACATATGATGAACCTATGAAACACGGTAACAGTGGACCATATTTTATATGTTCATCATATGTTTTGTACATAAAATACAGTACACCAAACAGTAAGGTACAATAAAACACCCACAGAGTCATTTTCCAGCATTAGTAGTACTTTTACTTTAAGTGTACTTTAAGTTGTACTTCTGTGGGTAACATTTTCAATGCAAGACTTTTCCTTGTAGTGTAGCATTTTGGTACTACTACAGTACTTCAGCTACTTGTTTTACTGAAGGAAAACACCTGAGCTCTTTAGTGAGTTTTGCAAAGTAAGGAAATCGATAAACAAAGTGAAAATCACAGCTTGCCTTTTGGCCAGCAGCGTCACCTGTACCAAATCACCTGGAGCTCACCTGGATGGCAATGGGGAGCAGCTGTCCCTGCTGGTTCAGGTGGAGGAGGCACAGCGGAGCTGACAGATACGTCTGCTTCCCGTTGATCACGTTGGCTGGGACGCCATCCAGCACTTCATAGTCCAACAGGTAAACTGTCCCTTTCTGCCACATGAGAGGACATCAGGACAGAGCAGCTATAACAAGATAAGAAAGTGCACAGCTGGCACTTGAGAAAAGCTGGAAGTCAAAGAAGAGCATGCACACCTGTAGCTCCTGCTCAAGGGAGGAGCCTTCAGGCAGGAAGGGGTGGAGCATTTCGGAGGTTACAGACAGCTTTGAAGGGAGGAGGCGGGTCTGACGCACCAGCAGAGGGTTACAGCCATTCAGACTCTGGTAGCCAAAATACCAGTCCTCCATCCAGTGGGCCTGAACGAACTCTGAGAGAGATGGAAGAAAGAAGAAAGGCAAGTTTTTCTTAAACTTCACCAATCCTTCAAAGCTGTTTCTGATGTTTCCTTGCGTGTATGTTGGACCAGAACTGTGGGACGGGTGCGGAAGTACCCAAGGAAGTTAGTGCAGCTCGCTGTGTAACCATGGCAACTGAAGAACTGACAGGAGCTGAGTCCTGTACAGGTAGGATCTCTAAGATTCACTGAGTGGGAATCATGTGAGTCTCATGAAGTCTGATAAGTTTGACTTTTCTTCCTGATTTGGAGGTCTGAGGTCTGCAAACGTCCCAAAATCTGATGGCTGCCACACACAGAGCGAACTCAAAATGATCTGAAGTGATCAAAATGTTTACTTGTATGTTTACCTGTCACCTGTCTGTTCACTGTTACTGAATGATTCATCAGCAGCAGAGGACCTGCTGAAGAGAAACATGAGCCACAGAGTCAGGGAAAACAAACATGATACTAGTAAGCTAAACTTACTACGAACTCTTTCTTCTGTTTTAAACAAGCTGCTTCAGCTGCATGATGAGACTACAGGTGAACAGCAGCAGACTGTGATGTCCAGGACTCACACAGGAAGTGAAGGGCTGAATCATTAATGCAGCTGTTTGTGTTTATTTGCCCCAAACAACTAATGTAGCAGTAAGCTAGTGTGTGTATGTGTGTTGTTATTGAGCTCAGCCTCTGACTGAGACAGCAGAAACTCCAGTTCATTCACAAAGTTACCTCTAGTCTCTCTTTTTCCTCTCATTTCTGCACGTTTAAGAAGCAGATTTACCAATTCAACACTAACCAGCTAGCAACACACCAGCAAACACCAGGAACAACATAGCAACTAGCTATAAAACATGGAATGTTGTCTGGTAACTGCCTGGAAACCATTTATGAACCACAGACTGTAAGAGTCCCAGAACGCCATCACGACCATTTAGCAACAAACACTCCAGCGACACGAGGTGAACCCGTTATATTAAAAGATATATAATATGAGTGTACATAATATAATTATTATATAGCAATTAGTGTATAATGTTTTATTAGATAAATTATATCAACCTGGTATATTTTCAGTAAAACACAGATCCAATTCAAATCCAACATCCTTCTTAACTCTGTGCTTTTTTTTAAGAATCAGAATCAGATCAGAATTTCTGACTCTGAGTTGTTCATCTCCAGTCTTCGCAGTGCACACAGTTTTTGATTGACTTGTTTCTTACTCGCGTTGCTGTTCTGGTGTCCGCTGTGGATGAAAACCTTCTCCAGCTCTGTGAAACTCGTCCAGGCCTCCATTCGGTCAGTAAAGCCTCTCAGGTAGTGCAAGTTGGTGGCTGGACTGAGGACACAACACACCTGCTCAGCACTTCATCATGTATGTCCAGACTTGAGTCTGAATGTACACTCAGAGTGGGACCTCACCTCTTGTGCGTGTAGCTGAGGTTCGGTCCGAGTTCAGACGGCCTCTCCAGGTCAACGCAGTGTGGAGCGCCGTCGACAAACTTACGCCATCTGCAGTAATGACACAATGAGAGAACAGACATCTAGAAACGTGAGTTTGTTTTCAGTGCTGTTAACATGCTGGTGAAAAGGAGGACCTGTGTCTTGGCTCCAAACACCAGCTGGAAGCAGGTAGCTGACAACCTGTTTGTCTCCACCTGAAGGTCTCACAGGTTCAACTTACAAAAATGTACGAATTGCAAATGTTCATAAAAACAGGTGGATGAAGCCCACCTCCTGTGGCTCACGTTGTCAAGGTTTGACTGTCTGAAGTTCCGCTATATACCTCCAAACTCAGATCTGATCTCAGAGGACACAAACCTGATCTCAAAGGACAATGTGATGATCCTCTCTGAGGTCTCCACCAACAGCTCAGAGCTCTACAGTTCAGTCCAGATGTCCCCAGATCAGACTCCACGTCAGCTTGATTTTTTACAGGTTTTACATGTGTGTAAGTCTCATGAATGGAAAGGCTCATGATTCAGACTAAAGATTCTTTTCTCAGTGTGGAATCAAAAGTTTGGAGCCCTGCAGCACCAGCGGCAATATCTTTTTAAACTTTATTTTGTGTCTGTTTCCGATTCACCTGATGAGCTTCTGCTGATGTTGCAGCTGTGTGAGGCGATGCTGCTTCAGCTTCTCTTCTGTCTCATCCTTCAGCAAACACACTGAGGAGGAATAAGTAAAGATAACCAGGGTAACTTCTCAGGTCAATGAGAAAATAAAACATTCAGAAGAAGCTACAAACTAAAACCCCAAACACTGGAGATGATCTGTTCAAGCTGGAACTCTAAATACAGTAAACCGCTACAAGTCACGTTCAGTTATCAGAAGACAGCTTTAACACCTGAGGCCTTTCAGAATGATTCCAGGTTGAATTTTGCACAGAAATGCTTTATGTCTTTGGTTCACGTGTCATGACCCAGTTTTTATTTGAGGGTTTTGCTGAATCTCTGACAGTGAGTGAACAGAGCGACTTGTCAGGTGTTCCTCAGAACGATCTTCTACTTTCTTGAACTTACACTTTCCACTCCGCAGCTCTACGTCGCCGTTTGCTGTTTGCAGCCATCTGTCGCACAAGAACACCTGTACTTCTGGGTCCTCAGGTGTCTCTGCCAGCCTTCGGACCTCCACCCGGCTGCAGTGCCAGTCAAGATTGGGGAATCCAGCCCGAGCCTCCAGATGAAGCCGGACCAGAAGCACACAACCCAGAGTGCTGCTGGCTCGGATGTGAACCGGACACGTCTGTCAGAACAGAGGAAGAGCATGACTGGTTACTGCTCTATCTGTTCTTAATCTTGATTGGACGACAGACGGCAGATCCCAGCGCAGATCTGTGGCACAGGTCAGGGGAGTGCAGTTCCGACTAACAGGAAATGGTTGGCAGATTCTGACCAAACAGTCTGAAACCATGACGTTGGTTTACTCGCGCTCAGCCACGATTGGTTTGCTCGATCATGACACATGATCTTCCGCAGCAGGTGGAGTTGATAGATGTTCAAACTTCCACTCTCTTTAAAAAATCTCGTCCATCTTGGCTCACGAAGAGGCCAATGCATGTGTTACACAAAGTTACAGAACAGCGATAGATGCACATTATGATACGTGCTGTGTTTTATCCTCGGGTTTTATCACAGACGTAGAGACTTGTGTTTAAATCAAATGATAACCACATTT